>NC_133459.1:69243712-69546742 GCF_048565385.1 Saimiri boliviensis
TTATCCTAGCTGTGTGAGAAGGCTGGCTAGGGGTTTATGCTGAGAGGACTTATGGAATGAACCTTCTACAATGTGGTGCTTCTGAACAGCCACTTTGATTTGGCATAGCCTTTGGCCAATCTGCCAAGATATAGTGCAGAGTTTCCATGTAGGGATGGTAATCTTTTTCCCCACATCAGTCTGTCCTCAGGGATATTTCTCCTATCAGGCATTCTTGGACTTTATCAGGGTTTAAGGCAAGGACAGATCTTCCGCCAAATAACCTAAGATAGTGAGGAAGCTGGTTGCCCATTTCAGTATCACCTTTTCCATTGTAGGCACTGTGAGTCAGGGGAAAATTTTTCATACACTTAGTGTTGCACAGATTATGGGAAGGAGATACAGAAATGTAAGTTCGATTCTTTTGTCATCTGCTTGGAGGTTTTTCAGTTATCTTTGACCCTGAAACTGTTTCCCCTCATTTGAGTTCTGAGATATTGCTGTTAAGAATCTTAGCACTGTATATTTTGTTTTGGTTTTTCTGTGAGGGAAAGAGTGAGGCCGTCTTGTTTGTATGCTGCTACTTTGGAACTGGAGGTTTGGTTTAGTATTTTCAATACCACTTGATGAGCTAAATTTATTTTTCACCTTTGCTTCAGCTCTAGTAAATGATCACAGCACTATCCATCCTGAATAGGGAAGGTCCCCCCAAAAATTATCCTAGCTGTGTGAGAAGGCTAGTTTGGGGTTTGGGCCAAGAGGACCTATGGAATGAACCTGCTACAGTATGGTGCTTCTGAACAGCCACTGTGAATTGGCATTGCCTTTGGCCAATCTGCCAAGATATACTGTTACTTGTTTACAAGATATACCTTTACTTGTTCTTTTGGAAAAACATGTATAAAGAGAAGATATATTTGGAATAAGATATACATGAAAACTTGCAGAGACAAAGTCCATCTCATAAAATGCCTTTTAAAAAATTAAAGTAGTATGCAAGGCAAGAATGATAGAAGGCTCTTGCTTTGGAGTGACTCAGCCAAGGTGGTTAGGATAGAAAACTAGGGACAATCCTGTAAGAACAGGTTGATTTGTTTTTCCGTTTTTATTAGGTCATTTTCCAATGCTCTTTTGCAGAAGAAAATGACAATTTTAATGCGAAAATGTAAGCAAGAAAGCATAATTCAAAGTGATTATACTTTCTTGCCAGTCAATGTGCTAAATTATGTAAATCAGCTCATTTAATCTGTTCAACTACTTTACAAAGAACATTATAATTTATAAAAATAACTTATAAATTTATAAACTATAAAATTGAGGCTCACAGGATTTGATCGGTTTTACTAGTTATCATGCCGGTCATGGCAGAGCTGTAATGTGAACACACTTGCATGTGACTTTCTAGTTCAGCTCATGACTTGTACCACCACAATCCACTGGCTCCTGAAGGCTAAGAAATATCCTTGGGAACAAAAGAGGAGAGTGCATAGAGAGACAAGAAAGTCTATATTTCAGATAACTTTTGGGAAGCTACCCAAACCATCAGAAATCTGAGCTTCACATTTTACAAAGACAGCAGTCAGGCCATTTGAGAGTTTACATAAATTTTGAACTGACACCTTTACCATGATTTAGAAATAATGAAGAAACACTTTAGGTTGCGCTTTGAGATTGACATGTTTTGCTTACTGTTTTGCACAATAGTCATCTTCTGCTGAAAAGAATAACTCACTTATAGAAAGGAATAACCTGTGATTGACTTACTGCTACAAGCAAATGAAAAAAGTTGTGATAATCAAGACAGGTTACTTTGAAAATGGTAAAAATCTAGGATCATGTAGAGTATCAGCTTTTTTATATTTGTATATAAATTCATTTACCTTGTCTAGAGCATTAATTTTTTTTGAAATAATGAATGGTGGTATTTTAACTGAATACTAATGTGGTGAGTGCCAGGTGAAAAATTCAATTGATATACTGGCACAATACTTTTTTGTTTTACTGACAAGAGATGTCATGTTTTCTTGATTCCTGATATATAGAGTGTGAACTGATAGTTTGGAGATTGAATTGTCAGTCACCATTATCACACTCAAGCAATTATATTTTCTGATGGCTTGCAATGCCATGAAATTCAGGTTCTGAAATGTGGAAGCAAAGAAAAGAGAAAAAAATGAATGTGACCACAAACTGGAAAAGTGCTTGGGTTAGCAAAGTAAGATTCCAAAGGAGCTCAGATAACTTATTGCTTCTTCTGAGAAAGAAACAAGAAGAAAATCAGGAAGAGGAGGCAGATTGGAGGTGGATCTACCTTGAAGTTAATAAAAGTTGAACTTTAGTGCCTATTACATATAAGAATGCCTCAAGAAGGACCCTAGCAATATGTTAACATGACCATACCCATTTTAAATTTTTTTTAATATTTAATGAATCGGTTCTGTTTGGTTCTCTTTGACTTTTCTTCCAGTATATTTCTCCTCTTTTCAGTGGTTGTGAAGTGATCCCATACATTGTGTCTCAAAGGCAATTTGGGTGGAATGTATATTTCAGTTTGGTTTAGTGGAATATATTTAAGTGTTTCAGACTATTACTTCACATATATTTAAGTTACTACTTTCTTCTTATAGCATACAAATAACTTACAGATATACTGCTATGGCCCACTCTGCTAACTTGATTAATGTCATGACTCACTGGTATGTAGCCAAAGTAATATGAGTATGTGATATGAATATATCTTAAGTTGGTCACCAACTAAAGTATGTGTCTAATGGAACAAAAACAAAGATTAAACTGTATGGAGCCAGAAATCAGTCTGTGGAGAATTTTTCTAATAATCACATGTATAAACTGTAATTAGAGAATTTAGTTTCTATCAATAGTCTCATAAATAGTCTTAATAATGCAGTATGCAAATTTATAATAATTTTTTTTTTTTTGAAACGGAGTCTTGTTCTGTCACCAGGCTGGAGTGCAGTGGTGCAATCTCGGCTCACTGCAACCTCCGCCTCCTGGGTTCAAGTGATTCTTCTGCCTCAGCCTCCCAAGTAGCTGGGACTACAGGCAAGTGCCACCGTACCCGGCTAATTTTTTTATATTTTTAGTAGAGACAGGGTTTCACTGTGTTGGCCAGGGTGATCTCGATCTCTTGACCTCGTGATTCACCCGCCTTGGCCTCCCAAAGTGCTGGGATTACAGGCGTGAACCACTGTGCCCGGACCGCAAATTTATAATAATTAAAATTTTTTTTTGCTGGTGGAAATTGTGTGAAATAGAATTTTTCAGGGTATATGTAACATTCAAGTGGTTGTATACCATCTTGCTACTGCCCTGAGATTGAGGTCTTCAGTTAGATCAGAAGTGACAGAGCTTTGGAGGTACATTACTGGAACCTGAATATACCTTTATAAAAACCTGTCTACACTATGAACCTGTGATGAGCCAACAACCATGTGATCAGCAAGATGGCAGAATAGGAATTTTAGTGCTTATTCTTTTGAAGAAACATCAATTTGTATAAGCATTTATAAATAAGAATACCTTCACAAGAAATTCAGTTAATTGGTTATACCACCTGAGTGGAACAGAGAAATAAGAAAATACACACTAAAGAGTGTAGAAAAGACAGTTTCACATTATCTGTGTTACTCCTCAAAGCCTGCACAGAGCAGCATAGGGAGAGATACCCTTGCCATGGGAGAAGGAGAGTGAAATGAGTATCCCCAGTACTAGAACCATCTCAGTGCCAGGCTGGTCCTCATGCCCAAGTTGTAAGTTGGCCCCTACAAACCCAGGATCCAGACCTGCCACACCATCAGCCTGGCCCTTGAAACCCAAAGCTCCAAATATACCTCTGTAAACTCAAACTCCAGGCATACCTCAAAGCCAGGCTGGCCTTCAGAGATGAAGGCTTCAAGCCTGCCCTAAGGCTTGAAGGGCAAGTCCCCATGGCTTCAAGCACAGACTGGCTCCTGGATCCAGGAGGACCCAAGGTTGAAACCCGTTCCAGTAGGTTTAGGGGCCATGCCTATCCTATTAGATCTGAGTAGTGTCTTGTTCCTGTGGACTCAGGCTCCAGGCCCACCATGAACTGACCCACACACCAGGTATGCCTGCCTGCAAACTCAACTAGCTAGCTTTCCCAGACTCTCTTGATGGGTTGACTGATGAAGAGCTTTCCCTGCCGAGCCAGTCTGCCACACTGGAAAAAATGCCTACTTCCTCAAATATTCAGACACTAATTATAGGCCACAGAGATCATGATGCAACCAAAGGGACAAAATAAAATGCCAGTAACCAGCCTTAAGAAATGGAGATACATGAATTGCCTGACAAAGCTTTCAATATAATCTCTTTAAGAAGTTCAGTGAACTACAAGGGAATACAGATAGACAACTAATTGAAATCTGGAAAACAGTACATGAAAAAAAATGAGAAATTCATCAAAGATATAGAAACCATCATAACTAACCAGATATACTGGAGCTAAATAAAATGGCTAAACTGAAATATTGCATAGAGAGCTTCAGCAGCATATTTGATTAGGCAGAAGAAAAAACAGTGAGCTCAAAGACAGTCACTTAAAATTGTCCAGTCAAATAAACAAGAAGAAAAAAGAATGAAAAGGAGTGAAGAATGCAATGCCTATGAGACTTATGGGAAACTACAAAGTGATTCAATTTACAATTATATCTTCTCAGAATCCCAGAAGAAGGAGAGAAAAAGAAAGAGAAAGAAAGCTTATTTTAAAAAATAATGACAGAAAATGCCCCAAATCCAGAGAGAGAGAAATGAACAACCAGATTCATGATTTCTAAAGAACCCTAAATAGAGTAAACGTAAAGAGATCTCTACTGAGACACATTATATTCAAATTCTCAAGATTCAATGACAAATAATTTTGAAAGCATCAAGAAAATACTGAATCATCACATACAAGGAAGCCCCATAAGACTTTCTCAGCAGAACCTTGCAGGCCAGGAAAGTGTGGGATAATATAGTTAAAGTGTGGAAAGAAAAAAATGCCAACCAAAAATACTATGGCAGGAAAATCTGTTCTTAAGAAATGAAGAGTTTCTCAGATAACAGCTGAGGGCATTTATTACTGTTTATTAGAAAAGCTAAGGGATTTCTTCAGATAAGATGAAAGGATGCTGATTAACAACATGAAAACGTGAGGGTATAAAACTCACTGTAAAAGTAAGAATATAGTCAAATTTAGAGTATTTTAATACTGTAAAGGCAGTGTAGAAATCACTTAATTCTAGTATAAAGCTAAGAGTATTAACTAAAACTGCAATAAGTTGTCAATGGAGAGATAATATATAAAAGATGTAAATTGTGATAGTCATAACAAAATCTTGGGGGAAGATAAATTAAAAAGTAGGTTCTTTATGCCATTGAAGTTAAGCGGTTATCAGCTTAAAATAGGCTGTTATAACTATTAAGATGTTTTATGTAAGCCTCATGGTAATTACAGAGAAAAAACTTGTAGAAGATACAGAAAAGATAAAGGAATTAATGCATTCTACTACATGAAACCATCAATTCACAGTGAAGAAGAAAGAAAAAAAGGAAGAAAGGAGGTACAAAACAGAAAACAATGAACAAATTACTTTAAATGTAAATGAATTAAATTGACCAATTA
Organism: Saimiri boliviensis; assembly: GCF_048565385.1. Taxonomy (NCBI): domain Eukaryota; kingdom Metazoa; phylum Chordata; class Mammalia; order Primates; family Cebidae; genus Saimiri; species Saimiri boliviensis. Next base: position 69,249,339 of record NC_133459.1, read on the forward strand.
ATAGACATAGAGTTGTTGAATTGATTTTTTAAAACTATACAATATTCCCTATCTACAGCCCATAAGTGACTAATTTTAGCTTTAAGGGCACATAGGCTAAAAGTGAAGGGATGGAAAAAGGTATTTTATGCAAATAATAACTGTAAGAGAGCAGCAGTTCTTATAATTATATCAGACAAAATACACTTTAATGATAAAAATAGACAAAAATCATCATTTTATAGTGATAAAAGGATCAGTCCATCAGGAAGACATAATGCTTATAAATACATATGCCACCACATCAGAGCATCTAAAGATTTAAAGCAAATATTACCAAAATTGAAAGGAGAAATGGACAGAAAACAGTCATGTTAAGGGATTTCAATACACACCTTTCAACAATGAATAGCTCACACAGAAAGAAAATAAGAAAACAGTGGGATGATACTATGAAGGAAATGAACCTAACAGACATATGCAGAAAGAACAGTCTATCCAACAGCAGCTGAATACACATTTTTCTCAAGTGCAAACAAAACATTCTCCAGGATGGATCATATGTTAGGCCACAAAACAAATCCTAACAAATTTTAAAGATTAAAATTATAACAAGCATTTTTTCCCGCCACAATATTATGAAACTAGAAATAAATAACAGGAAAAAAATGGAAAATTCACAAATACGTAAAAATTAACATGTTGCTGAACAATCAAGATATCAAGGAATCAAAAGGGAAATTTAAAAAAATTTCGAATTAATGAAAATGGAAACACAATATATCAAATCTTATGAAATGCTGCAAAAGCAGTTTTAAGAAGGAAGCTTAGTGCAATAAAAGCCTACATTAAGAAAAATGAAGTCTCAATAAATAACCTAACTTTATACTTTAGGATATTTGAAAAAAAAGAATGAACTAAGCTGAAACTTAGCAGAAAAAGAAAACAGTAAAAATCATAGCAGAAATAGTGACTAGCAAAGCAACAGAAAAGATCAATAAAGTTGAATTGTTTTGAAAAAATAAACAAAATCAACATATCTTTAGATAGACTAAGAAATAGATAAATAGTTTAAATAAAATTAAAAATGAAAGAGAAGACATTATAGCTGATGTCACAGAAACACAAACGATCATAAGAGATTACTATAAACAATTATATGCTAAAACATTGGATAAACCAAAAGCGATGAATAAATCCCTGCATCATAAAGAAATAGAATATCTGAACTAATCAACAACGGATAAGAAGATAGTATCAATAATAAAAAGTCTTTCATCAAAAAAAAGCCTTGTGCCTGATGGTTTCACTGCTGAATTCTACCTGTTATTTGAAGAATTAACACCAGTCCTTCTCAAATTCTTTAAAAAATTGAAGAGGAAAATTACTTCGAAACTTCTTTCACAAGGCCAGCATTATCCTGATATCAAAGTCAGGCAAAGATACTACAAGAAAGAAAATTATAGGCCAAAATCCCTGGTGAACATAGATGCAAAAATCTTCAACAAAATAATAGGAAACTGAATTGAAAAGTACATAGAAAGGATCACGTATCATCCTCAAGTGGGGTTTATCCCTGGGATATAAAGATGGTTCAATATATGCAAGTTCATAAATGTGGCACACTACATTAATAGAATAAAAGGTAAACATTGTATGATTATCACAGTAGATACAGAAAAAGCATTTGACAAAATTCAGCATATTTTCATGATAAAAACTCGACAAATTAGATATAGAAAGAATATAGCTAAACATAATAAAGGTCATATATGACAAAATCACAGGTAACATCACATGGAATGGTGATAAGCTGAAAGCCTTTCCTCTAAGATCAGGAACAAGACCACAATGTACATTCTTCACCCTTTTCTTCAACATAGTACTAGAAGTCCTAGCCAGAGTAATTAGGCAGGAAAAAGAAAAACAACCAAATCAGAAAGGAAAAATAAAATTGTCTGTTTGTAGACAACATGATCTTGTATATACAAAACTAAAGATACCACCAAAAGGTGGTTAGAACTGATAAAATAATTTAGTGAAATTTAGGATACTTAGCATATAAATTGCGTTTCTATACACTAACAGCCATTGGAAAAAGAAATTAATAAAATTTCTTTTAGCATAAAATAATAAATTTAAGAATTCTTAAATTTATTTATTAAATAAACAATAGAATATGGGCCTTAAAGAAGAAGAAAATTCTGTCATTTGTGACAGCATGGATGAACCTGAAGGACATTTTGCCAAATGAAATAAGCTAGATAGAAAGAGAAATACTGCTTTGCTTTTACTTCTATACAAATTCTAAAAAAGTCGAATGTATAGGAGCAGAGGATAGAATAATGGTTTCCAACAATTGGAGTTTGGAGGAAATGAGGGGATACTGATCAAAGGGTAAGGAGTTTCAGTGATGCAAGATGAATAAATTCTGGAGACCTAATGTACAGCATGGTGACTATAATTGATAATACGATACTACATCCTTGGAATTTGCTATGAGAGTAAATTTTAAATGTTCTTACTACAAACACACAAATGGTAACTATGTAAGATATTGGATATGTTGAATAGCTTCATTGTGGTAATCATTTCACAACACATACAAATGCATCAAAATATCACATTATATACCTTAAACATACACAATTTCATTTGTTAATTATGCCTCAACAAAGCTGGGGAAAAAGACTTTTTCACAATTCCTGAGTAAATATGTAGTATTTTTCAAATACTGATTATACTTATAATAGCTATATATGCAAGAAACTTTAGAGAAAATGTATAGATTTTTTACTGTTATAAAATAAATCTGCCTAAAACCTGAAGCTTAAAACAGAAATCATTATTCTATGATTGACAATTTGACCTGGGCTCTTCTAAGATGGCTCATGTTACTTCACGTAGTGCTTGCTGAGGCTCACACATTAAGTCTGGGATCTCAGCTAGGGTGGCTAGTACTTTTTCTTCTTCCTCCATTGTCTTGAGTTCTTCATGATGCTGCACAGGGTCCTTTACATTCACAGGATGAAAACCTAAGTAAGGTCTCTTGAAGAGTAGGCTCATAGCTCACATAATGTCACTTCTGCATTCTGTTGCTCAAAGAAAGTCACAAGGCCAATCCAGATTCAAGGAGTAAAGAACTAGACATCACTGCTTGATGGGAGTTACTTCAAATAATTTGTGGTCATTTTTTGCACTTTTATCATATAGAATTTCCTAACTTGACCAAAACTTAAACGTATATGAAAAAATACTAAGTTGTAAATTTCAAATAAATCAATTGTGAATAATAAATTAAGTCCACAGTACTAGAGATAAGGCTAAATTACCATTATATTCTCTCCTTATAAAATGATATTAGAAGATTATTGTCTTTGGAAAAAGAATGAGTATGAAGCCATAATTATATAAGAAAATAATTCCTACCTGGTGGGTATGGAAGGAAGTATCAACAAAAATATGTCTTTGAGATAGAGTTGAGATGAGTTCTTGTTATATTGCCCAGCCTGGAGAACAGTGGCTATTCATAGACACAATCATAGTAGACTGCAGCCCTTGAACTTCTGGCCTCAAGTAATCCTCCCACACTCCCACATAAGCCTCCTGGGTAGGCAGGACCACAGGTGAGTGTCACATTTGTTTGGTTTATATAACCCAGATGTGAGGACCATGTTTGGGCATCCGTAAAGCCTGGATTTGGATAGATGAACACTACTTTACAGTTGAGAGATTTGGAGAAAAGACCTATTTCTTTGAGAATCTGTTTTTCATTGGAAAAAAGGAGTAATATCTATTTTCATGTTTTTGTAGATATTAGTGTATTAATAATATATTAAAGTTACAAATACACTGCCAGTATATACCAGGCAGAGAGCAATATGTTTTTGTTAAATATGTCTACTGTTTTGCAGGTTCTGTTCTAGATACTGGAGTTATAGAGGTAAACAAGAAAAAATTTACAAAATTCCAACCTCAAGAAGGTTACATTCTCTTAGTAAGCAGTTTTAATATAGTGGGAAGCTGACACACTATTGAGGAGCTTATATGATAGTGAGGACCTTACATTTTAGGCCTTAGCAAACTGTAGTTCACTTTTTAGCATAAATACATGAATAAATGTTGAAGAAAAATAATCAGTATAGTAGTCGATAGAGTTTTGTACATTTCTTACTTAAAAGTGTGTATTAATTGATCAAAGGAGTTTAAGGAGAGAAGATGCTAGGAGTGCACATGTAATGAACTTGCCCAAACTGTAAATGGAGGCTAAATTATTTAGGATTACTCTAATCCAGTTAGCTAGGAAAATTGGAGCTCTGTCTCATTTAAAAGATAGATTCTTATCAAAGGCAAGCTGTTCCCTTGTTTCTTTAGTATCCTGAAGAATTAAAAAGAAAACCTAATTTAGGAAAGCTTTTCTGTCTTAAAAAAAAAAACCCAACTCTCAATATGTTGAAAAAGCGTCTTTAAAAATGCATTCCCTATCTGTATCAATTATATTGAAAGTATCAAATAATGAGTTTGTATAACATTTTCTTTTACCATCTACTCTTTCAATAGAAATATTACAATATACATTAAACCTATTGATTTTTTCCTAGAGATGAATAAATTATTCTTATGCGGTTGCCTATCGGAGGGAGAAAAACACCTCACTTTTTCATTGAAGTTACAGTTTTAAGGCAGAGCGCATTTTAAATGTTGTCTATCTTTAAACTTTGGCAATTGGTTTTGTGCTTGTGATTGAATAGGGTGTTTTTGCAAATGTAGGGAATGCTAGGAAAACAAATAAGCCTCTCATTTTATTTTTAATTCAGCTGTAAAGCCTACTAATGCTTTAAGGGCTTAAAAATTATATTTTCTTGGGTTTTACAACATGAATTAAAAGTGATAATTTACAACATGAATTGAAAGGCATAGTTGCCTTGTCTACATACATTTTGAGAGGACATGAAATATTAGCTCATTGACTTATATGGAATATTAAAAATACAACTTATAATTAGAAAAATCCATTTTCAAAAGGCTTCTTCCTCTAACAGCAGTTAGGTGATTTAGTTGTTTTACAAAGCAGTCCTAACTTAGTGGTGTTCTAGAATTAAATTTATGTTTTCATGTTAATATTATATCTTTTTCTGTCTTTCCTGACTAGAATATGGCTGAATATTTTAGCTATATCATTTCCAGAGTCTTCTTTCTATTATTTTTCCCACTATTATTTTTATATAAAAAAACTTTGTTTCTTGACTCTTCTTTTTTTTTTTAATGTATTTTACTTTAAGTTCTGGGGTACATGTGCAAGTCTTGCAGGGTTGTTGCGTAGGTGCATACATAGCTAGGTGGTTCGCTGCCTCGATTCCCCCCTTCATCTGTATCTGGCATTTCTCCCCCTGTTATCCTTTCTCACCCTTCCTCCTCTAGCCCCACCCCCACTGCCCCCAGTGCGTGATGCTCCTCTCCCTGAGTCCACCTGTTCTCGTTGTTCAACACCTACTTATGAGTGAGAACATGCGGTGTTTGGTTTTCTGTTCTTGTGTCAGTTTGCTGAGAATGATGATTTCCAGATTCATCCATGTCCCTACAAAGGACACAAACTCATCATTGTTTATGGCTGCATAGCATTCCATGGTGTCTATGTGCCACATTTTCTTTGTCCAGTCTATCATTGATGGGCATTTGGGTTGGTTCCAGGTCTTTGGTATTGTACACAGGGCTGCAATGAACATGTGTGCATGTGTCTTTATATTTTATTAGAGCTGATTCCTTCTAATAGAGCCTTTATTTTGAAGGAAAATTCGAGCAAAGGTGGCATGTTGGCTCTACTTCTCAGTGTAGTCTTAAGACAGTAACTTCTATATAGAATTGATATTTTTCTTTTTTCTTCTACCATAAACCAAATACTTTATTATTCATGCATTGTGATCAAGGTTGTACAGCCTTCTTCATCTTCATACTGCTATACCTCCAAACAGACCACTATAGTCTTGCAAATAGTTTAAATTTCTGGATTTAGATCACTTCAGAGTGATAAAAATTCTGCTTCTTTATCCTTTTAGTTATTATCAGTTCCTTTTTACATAACATGTTTTTCTTTTTCCCTATCAGGGTAATATTTTATGAAAAGCACAGACTATGAAAGAAAAAAAATGAAAAACTTTTGCCCTTTCAAAGACACCATTAAGGAGATGAAAGGACAAGTCACATGTCTGACAAACATATGTATGTATTGATTCAAATGTATAAAGAGCTTTTACAACCGAACTATAGGAAACTAAACAACCCAATAAAAATGGGCCAAAATATTTTATTAGATGCTTCACTCAGAAGGTACACAAATGACACCAATAGCCATGAGGATCCTGCAAATTAAATCATGATGAGTTACTACTATATAAAATGAAAATGACCACTAATACTAAGTGTTGACAGGAAGGTGAAGTAACTAGAGCTCTCATACATTGCTGGTAGAAATACAAAATGGTATAGCCATTTTGGAATACAATTTTATATAACATTAAATAATGCTTGCTGCAAAGCTGAGAAATTCTACTCCTAGTTATCTGTCCAAAAATAAATAGAAATATATTCAAAAGCTCCTAGAGGCTTTATTCACAATATCAAAGAAAAGAAAAAAAGAAAACAACCCAAATGTCCATTAGCTATGAACAGATAAATTATGCTATATTTTTACAATGGAATCCAACTTAGCAATAGAAAGGGAAAAAACTACTGATACACACACAACATGATGTGAAAAACATCATGCTAGGTGAAAGAAGCCCAGCCTCAAAAAACTTTATACTGTATTATTTCACTTATACAGAATTTTAGAAAAGGCAAAGCTGTAGCAACAGGAAGCAGATCAGAGATCAGACCAGAGTAGGCCAGGGGAATGCTTGCAAAAGGTCACTAGGGAATTTCTGAGATGGACGTGTTCTATATCTTAAGTGCAGTGGTAGTTACACAGTTTTATTCATGTGTCAGCCTTCATTGAACTGTACCCTTAAAATGAGTTTATTTTTTCTATGTAAGTTATGTTTCAATAAAACTCTTAAAAAAGAAATGCTTATCATAAATAATTAGAAAATACAGAAATATACAATGAATCTAAGGAAAGTTCATTTCTCATCATATAACTACTATTAATATTTTTAGTAAACTTTTCATTGAAGAGTACAATACTATAGACAGTGAAAAATCATTGTTGTGCAACTCAATGTATTTTTACAAAGTTAACACCCGTATCATGAAACACAACATTGCAATCACTCCAGAAGGATGTTTCTTACCTTCTTCTAGGCAGTATGCCTTATAACCAGTAACACCAGAGCTTAGTTTTGTCTATTTTGAACAAATATATAAATAAGTAAATATAAATGTGTGTATATATGTATGTATATGAAATCACATGGAATTATTTATCTTATGTATGGTTTCTTTAGCTCCAAAATAATCTTTGCAAGATTTATCAATATCACATGTAACTATAGTTCACTCATGATCATTTTGCAGTTTTTCATTGCATGAACATGGCATAATTATTCATTCTACGGTGAATGGTCATTGAGTTATTTACAGCATTGGGATGTTAAGGATAAGATTTCTGTAAAAATTATTGTGTATACATTTTGCCGAGCGGAATATATACCTATTAGGTATATACCTAGAATTGGGATTTCTACATTTTATAGTATGCATATATGTAAATTTTATAGATATTTTCAAACAGTTTATCAATGTGATTGTACCACTTATACTCTCACCAGCAACATATGAGCATTCCAGTTGATCCATATACTGATGTTTCAATATATTTTTCACAGAATATCTCCAAGTTGATGTTTACAATTTTTATAACTGAATAAAACTGAGTTCATATAGTATACAGATATTTGAATATTCCTCTTTAAATTTCTTAATATTATAACATGACTATATTTTTATTATTCTGGAAGATAATTGATTATTAATTGAACTGGATAGTATTTCATCATAAGGTTATTTCCATTGCTTGCAGCTCTTTTCTGAGCCTCACTTTCCTCACCTATACAATAAAGATAGTTATATTGCTATTGTAGATTTTTCAGTTTTGTAAAGAGATAATCTAGGTGGAGTTTTCATAATATATGGAACATTTTGATAAAGATTGCATTGAATCTGTAGATTGCTTCAGGCAGTATGGACATTTTAATGATATTGATTCTTCCAATCCATTAACATGGAGTATCTTTCCATTTTTTTGATGTTCTCCTCAGTTTCTTGCATCAATGATTTATAGTTTTTATTGTTGATATCTTTCACTCCTTTGGTTAATTTGTAGGTATTTTATTGTAGATGGGATTACTTTCTTGACTTCTTTTTCATATTGTTTGCCCTTAACATACAGAAATGCTACTGATTTTTGTATGCTGATTTTGTAGCAGCTTTACAGAATTTGTTGATCAGTTCTAATATTTTTTATGGAGTCTTTAGGTTTTTCCAAATACAGGATTATATCATCTGCAAACAAAGAAAATTTGGATTATTTTCAAATTTGAATGTCTTTTTTCCTGTCTGATCTAGCTGGGATTTCTAGTATTATGTTGAATGATAGTAGTAAAAGTGAGCTTCCTTGTCACGTTCCAGATACTGCAGAAAGGCTTTCAGTTTTTCCCCACTCAGTATGATTCTAGCTGTGAGCCTGTCATATATGGGTTTTATTGTGTTGAAGTATTTTTTTTGTACCCAGTTTTTTGAGGGTGTTATCATTAAGCAATGCTGAGTTTTATCAAATGCTTTTTCAGCATTAATTTAAATGCTTTTTTGTCCTTTGTTCTGTTGATACACCACATTGATTGATTTGTGTATGCGGAACCATTCTTGCATCCCTGGGATAAATCTCACTTGGTTGTAATGTTTTAAAGACTTGTTTTTTGGCCTAACATGTGGTCTATCCTTGAGCATGAATTATGTGCTAAGGAGAAGAGTGTGTATTCTGAAGTTGTTGGTGGAAATGTACTGTAAACATTTATAGGATCCATTTGGTTTTTACTGCAGATTTAATCAATGTTTCTTTGTTCATATTCTGTCTGACTGATCTGTCCAATGCTGCAAGTTGGGTGTTGAAGTCTCCAACTATTACTGTATTGGAGTCTATATCTCTCTTAAGCTCTAATAATGTTTGCTTTATATATCTGTGTGTTCCAGTGTCAGCTATGTGTCTATTTAAAATTATGATATCCTTTTGCTGAATTGACCTTTTTGTTATTGTATAATGACTTTATTTGTCAATTTTTATAGTTTCTGTTTTGAAATCTTTTTTGTTTGCTATAAGTATAGCTACTACCGCTCTTCTTTTTTATTCACATGGCATATCTTTTTGCATGCTTTTATTCTCCGTTCATGTGTCTTTAGGGGTGAAATGTGTTTCTTGTAGGCATTAGATCATTGGGTCTAATTTTCAAAATTCATTCAGCTACTCTTTGTCTTTTTATTGAACAATTTCATGTGCTATTTACTTTTGATGTTATTATTGATAAATAAATATATTCCTGACATGTTGTTATTTGTTTCTTTTATTTTGTGGCGTTCTCTTCCTTCTTTCCTGTCTTCTTTTTAGTGAAAGTGATTTTCTTGGGTGGTGTGTTTTAATTTCTTGCTTTTGTGTGTGTGTATTCATTTTATGTTTTTTGATTTGAGATTATTATGTTTTTGATTATTGTATTTTTTAAATTTGAGGTTATTATTTATGAATTTCAGCATTTCATTTGGATACTTTCTTAGGTTCCATTTCTTTGTTTATGTTACCCATCTGCTTTTGTGTGTTGTTTACTTTTGCCACAAGAGCCCTTAACATATTACCAATAGTTATTTTAAATTCCCTGCCTGATAATTGCAAACTCTGTGCCGTTTCTGAGTCTTACTCTGATACTTGCTTGATCTCTTCAGACTGTTTATTTCCTACTTCAAAGCGTGCTTTGTAATTTTGTTGAAAGTTAGATATAATGTATCAGGTAATAGGAACTGAATAAATATCTCTTCATTGTTTATGTTAATCTGACTAGGAGTTAGGCCCTGTTTAATGTTTGCTATAGCTGTAGGTATGAAAGACTTTAATTTCCTTTAATGTACTTATGTATGTTTGTCTTTCTTATTATCTTTGGGTTTTCCTAACAACTCTGTATTAAATTGAGTCTGCATCTTAGAGTTCTTTCAGCTATTATCCATGAGGGGACACGTTCGGTAATCCTATGATTTGGTGTTAGTGAGCCTGTGTCCCTGGTCTCTTATCATTATAAGTGTTTATTAACTTCTCCCTTGCCCTCCTTGCCCCACTTAGCCATTAGGTGAGCTAGAGAAGGCTGGAGTTAGGTAATTGCCCTAATTGCTCGTCACTCAGTTCAGGTAAGGCTCTGGTCAAGCCTTTTCCCTATACTTTTCCTTATTTTGAAGTATGCCCAGAACATTCTCCACAGCAACTGAGAGCCTATACTGAATAGGCTTTTGTTGTGGAGAATGTTCTAGGCATATTTCAAAATGGTTATTCTCCTCTTCTTGACATTGCCATGTGTGGATTTGTTGTTGTTGTTAGCATCTTACCATGAGAACCTGATGCAGTTCCTGGAGTTAAAACCAAGTATGTGGGCCCCTATGACTATGACCTCCTGGAATTTCTCACTCTCACACTAGACAAAAACTTAGCCTCCAGGAATTCATCCAAGTTACCGGTTCACCATTCCTGTTAGCCTGCTGCTCCAGATAAGGTGATGCCTGCAGTGATTTTCTTTATTCCCTGCTTCTGCAGATTTTACTATGGTGGTTTGCCCTGAGATCTCGATTCTCTGATGAGTTCAAGAAAAGTTGTTGAGTTGTTTGTTCAGCTTTTTCCTTATTGTAATGATGGGAGTGGTATCTTCCAAGCTCCTTACATGTCAGAGCTATAAAATCCACACAGTATTTACATTTATTGTTTCTTTTAAATTTTATAGTAGAGCTTGCTTTTTTAGACTTTAACTTGGATTACTACAGGTTTGCCTGGGTTCCGGGTTATACCACTTGTAAATATGTTAAAGCCTATAACTTATTTTAACACCTGCTTTCAACCTTGAAGTTTGTCAATTTTAATAGAAATCATATGGTTACCCTTGCAATTGAAACAGAGAGTTCCCTGATTCCCTTTCACCTCCTCTTTTCTCTTTCTCTGCCATGTGTTTGCTGTCCATCAGCTTGCCTCTTCATCTCCTCACATGCTTGTCTGCGGGTCTGCTGGTCTGTTTGGGGTTCAGGGCTTATATGGGGGCAGAATAGGGGGTTTGATGGGCCAAAAGGCAACTTTTTGGGTGTGAAAATAGAAATGCCTGTTCTCATTTGGGGCTACAGGTATCCAGGCTTGAGTGTGGGGCCTTTGTTGGGGAACTGCCCTCTTTTACCCAGTACCTCCCTGTCTCCTGTCCATATCACAGAATAATTAAAGACTTATGTGACAAAGGTAGTTGCTTTTGGTTCCTGCACTTGACTGGTTTTGTTCCTGGAAAATCATACATCACTTTTTTCTTTCTTTTTTTCTTTAGTATCTCTCTCTTCTTAAGAACCATTTGTTTTCATTTTCACTTTTGTTTTTTTCAAAGAGACCCCAATGGTAACTAGTGGTAACTAGAATATGTGCTGTGACATTGAAGGCTCTTTGTGGTTGTATAGTTTAACTATCAGAACTGAAATTTCAGAATGACCGTTTTAACGTGACTTGTTTGTTCCAGGAATTTTTTATCTAGGAATGTATGACTTATAAACTAGTAGGTAATTTCACTGTTTTGTTCAGGAACTTACTAATTTGTCCAGGAAAATTGTTATCTTACTTGGTCACAGTGCTTGCTTATCCATAAGAGCTTGCTTATGAAGACTTAAGATGCTTTTCTTGATGTGTCTGTTACAGATTATTGTTAATTAATTGCTTAATCCTAACAAGTTGTCCTCCTTGAAAGACTTGCTTGTTTGCACACAGACCTCAACACCCTTTGTATATATTTTCTTTTATGCTCTACCTCCTCTGAGAACCATGAAGATTCATTTTAGATTATTTTTTCTATTGTTGCAGTAGGTTTAATCAACAAGTTTTGCATGATCATAGGTTATTTGCATGGTCTTGAACTCTTAATAGTATTAGAATTTCTGGGGCAAGTACATTGATTAAACTCCATTATAATCCTGAAAACACTGGATTGTCCTCCAGAAAATAAGTTAGATAGAAAAGACAGGCCAATTTTTTCTTTGGTTTTTGTTGCCTCCTTGTGCACGGCCCAGATTCTTATTCCACCAAGTCCTATAACAAGACACTAATTCTAACACTATTCCTAGGAATTAAGAATTTTCTTATCTCAATTCCATAGGTGGAGAACGTGGAACAGAGGCTAATAGACTTGTTCAAGGTCACTAAGTGAACCGGTATCCTGACTGGCAGGGATATAGAGCAGGTTGCTTGACTCTCAACCCCGTGCTTTGTGTACCAGATGTGACACCATTCTGCTCTGCCATCAATGAGCTATTGACCTTGTTTCCTTCTTAGCTGGCAGAGGTCTACCCTGTGTGCTAATGTCAGTTCTACAGTTTGTACGTTGAATTACTTTTCTACATGGTCAACTTTGTAGTGTTGCAATATTTTCAGGGTATGGTGTAAAATAATCTTAAAAAAGACATAAGATAGGGAGGTAGGAGAATTCTTAAAACATACTGAAACTTAGAAAAAAAATCAAACAAATTTCAAAACTGAGCTTTTTTAAATTACAAAGATCCACATAGATAAGCACACATTGCAAAAAATAGCTAAACTAAGTTTTCTGTGTATCCTGGGGTAGCTAATAAGTCTCAAATTATACTATAAATAAAATATCCTTCACTCACTTGATTTAGGCAGGATATCCTTGAATCACAACTTCTGTCCATCTCCATCCTGGCAATGTGTCTCCAAAAATGTTGTGAATTGAAATGGTTTTTCGGTGGATTCCACTTTCTTTTGCTTTATATATCCTTTATTCATTAATTACAATCGTATTTGCTACCAAGCTGCCATCATGATTTATTTTTCTATAGGCCAAATCCGATTACATGGAGTGTTATTAAGGTCTACTGAGACCTTAATGATTCCCATTTACCTCAGAAAGCATAAAGCGGTAATAAATGTCACTTTTCAAAAGCTTCTGAAGCTTTTGTGAGGAATCATTAGAAAAAGATTTCAGGGAGCCATAAGTGAGTTACTCACTTAAAAAGAGAAGATCCAACGAATGCTGGGTAACTGCTCCCCAGCTGAAACAAGCGTATCATAACCCCTTTATACAGAACTCAATTAGGACATAATCATATAACTTGTTACAGAGTTCCAGGACCCTCAAACGGTTGATCCCTAGTATTTTAAAGGGAAATACCAATTTTTCCTCTGTCTCTTTGCTTAACACTTCATTAAAATTTTTTAAAAAATGTTTTACTGCTTATTTAGGGAAGGTACATGAAATTCTTCGAGAGTATATATGTGACTCAGAGATAATCTCTGGATTAAGGGATTTGGAAAGTGGACATAGAAGTAGGAGATAGAAAAGAATTTGTCTTAAATAAATCCACAGGAAGGATAGCAATGTTAGGCACCAAGTTAAAAAAGTAAACAAAGTGTCTGGGTTGAGCCAGGCACCTATATTAGTTAGGGTTCTTCAGAGAAATAGAAACAACAGAATACACACACACACACACACACACACACACACACACCACACACACACGCACACACACATATAAATATGTATATATGTATCTCTATATATTTATATATAGGCAGAATTTTTCTTTAGTTTTTATTGCCTGCTTGTACCTGGCCCTCTCTATACATAGGGAGAGAGAGATAGATGTATGAGATGTATTATGAGGAACTGGCTGATGCAATTGTGGATGACAAGTACAACAGTCTGCTACCTGCAGGGTGGATATTCAGGAAATCCAGTGGTGTAATTCAGTCTGAGTCTGAAAGCCTTAGAACCAGAGAAGCCAATGATGTAAATCCTAGTCTGAGGGCAGGAGAACATAAAATGAGATGTCCCAGCTCAAGTGGTGAGACAGGAAAAAAAAGAAAAAATCTCTCCTTCCTTTGCCTTTTGTTCTAAGGACCTCAGTGGATTAGATGATGCCATTAATGTTGGGGAGGGCAATCACTTTACTGAATCCCCCTATTCAACTTCTAATCTTATCCAAAAACACCCTCATAGACATGCTCAGAAACATGTTTACTCTGGTGACCTTGTGGCCCACTCAAGTTGACACAAAAAATTAACTGCCACAAGTCTACTCCTTGTCAACATAGCACCCACACACATCTTCCTAAACCACACTTAATCTCCAAATGAAGATGATAATAATGTCATAATTCCACCTAATATGGTACAACTATCCTGTGTACAAAAAAAAAAAACAAAAACAGACCAACCCTTTCCCTAGAAGAGGAGGTAAATTTCTTTTCTTTTCCTTTCTTTTCTTTTTTGTTACTGAGTTTTGCTCTTGTCACCCAGGCTGGAGTGCAACGGCATGATCTTGGCTGACTGCAACCTCTACCTCCCAGGTTCAAGTGATTTTCCTACCTCAGCCTCTTGAGTAGCTGGGATTACAGGTACCTACAACCACACCTGGCTAGTTTTTATTTTTTTAGTGGAGACAGGGCTTCACCATGTTGACCAGGCTGGTCTCAAACTCCTGACCTCAAGTGATCTGCCTGCTTGGCCTCCCAAAGTGCTGGGATTACAGGCATGAGCAACCTTGCCTGGCTGGAAGTAAATTTCTTGAGTAATGTTTTCTCTTTCTTTTAATATCCTATAATGTAAATACTATAATATAAAATCAATAATTTTAAATACTATGATATAAAATAAATATGTCTTATGTGAAAAGAGAATAAGAAAAAAAAAAGATACTGATTTGATTTGGCTCTGTGTCCCCACCCAAATGTCATCTCCAATTGTAATCCCCACATGTCGGGGGAGGGACCATGTGGGAGGTGATTGGATCATAAGTGTGGATTTCCCCCATAGTGTTCTCATGATAGTGAGGGAGTTCTCATGAGAGCTGATGGTTTTAAGTGGCAGTTCCTCTGTCTTTCTCTCTCTCTCCTGCTGCTGTATTAGACATGCCTTGCTTCCTCTTCCCCTTCTGCCATGATTATAAGTTTCCTGAGGCCTCCTCAGCCATGTGGAACTGTGAGTCAATTAAACATCTTTCCTTTATAAATTACTCAATCTCAAGTATTTCTTTATAGTAGTGTGAAAACAAACTGGTGAAGATACAGACACACACACACACACACACACACACAGATATTCATCTATTTAATACACACAAATGGAGATGTATTATGAGGAATAGGCTCACATGATTCTTAGTTAGCTTGGGCTGCTATAACACAGTATTATATACTATTTATTAGAAATTTGTTTTCCTAGAAATGTATTTCTCATAGCTCTGGAGGCTAGAAATCCAGGGTCAGGTTGTCAGCAGGTTTGGTCCCGACCAAAGCCTCTCCCCTTGGCTTGCAGATGGCTGTTTTTTTTGCTGTGTCCGCACATGGTCTTTTCTCTGTATGTGCAACCCTGGGGTCTCTCTATGTGTCCAAATTTTCTGTTCTTCTAAGGACCCCAGTCAGATTGGATTAAGGCCACCCATGTGATATCATTTAAACTTAATTACCTCTTTAAAAGCCCTGTCTCCAGAAACTGCCTCATTCTGAGGTAGTGGGGATTAGAGCTTCAGCATACGAATTTGTGGGAAACACAATTTAGTACGTAACAAAATATGACAGATCTCTGAAAGGTAACATGGACTCTTACTTTTTATCTTATTTGTTTTTATTTCCCCCTCATTGTAGAGGCAGTGTAGCATAACAGCTAAATGCATGGGCTCTGGAGCCAAGCCTACTTGGATTCTTTCTTTGCTGTGCTACTTACTAGGTTTGCAACCAAAGGCATTGCTTGACTTCTCTGTATCTGTTTCCTTGCGTGTGAAATGGAGTTGTCAATAATAACTACCTCATTGGGTTGGTGTGAAGTTTAAATGGATGAATACATATAACATACTTAGTAGTTGCTGGCACACAATAAACACTCAATAAATGTTAAGTATGAAAAATAATTTCTGGCCATAAATTATATGATATACATTTTAGTGCTCATAAATAAATATTTATATTCTGCAGAGATGTATCTATTTTTCATTAAATGGCATAATCAGAAAGATGTATAAATTTAGGGTGACTATCCCAGCTATAATTTATGTCACTTATTTTTCACATATTCACATACAGCATACATCTGTCTGACCATCTGTATTTCTAAAATAACTCCAGTGATATTTCAGACACCTAATATTGTTAATAGCAAAAACTTTATGTGCCTTTTAAATTTGTGTGGGTGATAATTCTTTACTTTAGTTTACTATATTAAATTCACCCTTAATCTAGTTTTTTTGGTATTTTTGGAACATGGGTTAGCCCTTTTAATTTTTTTCTTTATAAAGACATTACCATCATTTTCTCTCTCATCTTCACAAACTCCTAAATGATAAGCAAAAAGGAAAAACATTTTAAATAACTATTTTCTGTGTGTGCTTTTATATATAGTACCTTTCACCCATAACAACGACCTCCTAATAGTCAAATCCAATGAACTACGTTCGGGCATTAATTTATTTAAAGTGATGTCTCAGCATCACTTTTTTTTCTTTTTACTAACACACATAGCATTTGCTCTTTGCCTAGCCCTGCTCTAAACAGTTTCCATATATTAAATTATTTAGTTCGCAGAACAGCCCTGTAAAGTAGGTGTTATTATTCCCATTTTATAAATGAGGAAATTTAGGCGCAAAGAGCTTAAGTTACTTGCCTTTAAAACAGTGAGTAAATAGTAGGGTCATTATCAGGTCTAGGCCATCATGGTTACATTTTCATTCTGGACACTCTTTCTTTTGTTGGCTTACAGAATACCACTAATTTCTTACCTTTCCAGCCACTCAAAAAATATCCTTTATTAAATCTTCCTCTTTCCATGAAATGCAGCTTCTCACGGTTCTATTCTTAGAATGTTTGTTTTCTCTCTTTAAACTCCCACTCATTCTAGGACTGAGGTACAATCTAAACAGTGATAATCTTACATTTATATCTCTAGAGCCACCTTTTCCCTGAAGTGAACATATATTTCCAGCCGCCTACTCAGCACCTTCAACTTGAATGCTGAGCATGCGCAAAAGTGCACTCTCCATTTGCCTCACTCTTCCCATATTGCCCCTCCTCCTTCAATTCCAATTCTCAAACCTACTCATAGACTCTTCCATCTCCCTCATTTCATGTGTGCAATCTGAAATCAAGTTCTATTGATTCTAGCCCCAAGTAGCTCCTTGATCTTGCCCCTTATCTCAAATCTAGTAGGTAGGTGCTTATATTTTCTGTGATCTTATCATTCATTAATGACTTTTACTTACTAAAAATTATCATTTGACCATTGTGTAGCCAACTTATATTGATATCCTCTGAAGTGTGAAACATTTCAATCATTTCGTTACTATAATTTCCCCAATATCTCAAACCTGAGCCAGGATTTTATTTCATTAGGTAGTTTTCTGTTTTCTATTTGCTAGAAAGGAATCTAGTTTCTGTTTCATCACAAGTATCTTGATCTTCCACAAGATCAAGATACTTTGAAGATCAAAGCTTTTTCAGAGTTTTAAAAAATAGATGAGATTTTTGTTTCCTCCCTCGGCAGTAACCACTAACAAATAGAATGCAAACAGATAAAGAACTTTTAAGAATGGTCTGGTATATTGTCCTTTGGGCTAGTTCCTTGATCTACAGATTCTTTGGGGAGAATGTTGGTTACATTGTCTATTATCTTTCACCTGGACTTTTGCAAAAATCTTCAAACCTGTCTCTCTCTTTCTCTGCTCTATCCTCTATATAATCTTCCTAAAAATAAAAAAAAAATGCTTTATTGGCCACTGAATTAGGTGAAAATCTTTCAGGATGGCTTGCAGGGTCTTGGACAAGTCAGCTGAAAAATAACCTCTTCAACTTCCTCTTCCTCTCCCGCTCTTCACATGTCCCTTAAATTCAAGCCACAATAGCTTCTAGCTCCATGCATGGCTTTTCTTTCTCTAATGCCATATGTTCCATTTGTATCTGAAAACACATACGTTTCATTAAGACCTGATCCTGACCTGACATCTGGATGCTCCTCCTTGATGTCTCTCACCACCCACCCATCACGTTTCCCAGGACAACCCTGCCCTGCCTTGCTCTGTCCCTGATGAACAGGCAGGTCTCATGCGTAATTTTCATCATCTAGCTCCTTGTCTCTGACACTCTTCTTATAATTGCTGAACTCCCAACCTTTTGTTTCTACAAATGGATTTAGATTTTTTGACTTGACCTTCATTGCTAATATTTAGATAGGGTTTGACTTCTGACTTTGTCCCCAGGCATGTGAGATAATCACCCCACAGGATGGAGCCTTGACCCCAGACTCAGTCACCTTTCTAGACACTCCTGTAAATCCAAAGGCCCCTTAAGTGAGGGATCATACAGTCTGTTAAACATCTTTTTATTTTCCTCAACAGAATTGGTCACTGTCTCCTTCGTGCTTCCATGATTGTCCTCTATTTGTATTTCTAATATATCTATCTTGTGGTTATATTGCAATAATAATAATTGAGAGTACATTCTCAGTGGTGAGGTGTGTAACTTGGCACTTCTGTCTCCAGCTCAGTGCTCCTTCTGCAGCCCCTTGTATCCCTTTTACTACTTTGTGCCCTTTTCCTCTGACTTGAGCATGCCTTTGCTTTCCTCAGCTTGCACCTATGATTCTTCAGAGGATGCCCTTGGACTGCTATGCCTTTGCCCAGAAGCCCAGAGAACTGGTGGTGCCTGGGGACTGCATTAATCCAGGGTGGCTGTTAACCAATGACTGAATTGTGAGAGAGTCTCATCTAAGGGACAGGACCACTCTGAGATACAGGCTAAAGCTATTCTTCATAGGACTTTGCCTAAAGCCTTACTTGGCTTCACTCTCCTCTATGTCCTGCTTTCCCCCTCACCCTTACTGATATCTCTCAGCAGTACTTCCCTAGTGATTCATTTACATGGACCTTGGTGCACGGTCTACTTCTAGAGACCTCGATCTAAGAATACCACTTAATCTCCCTTTCATGTCCATTTTGTTTGGTTACCGAAAAGCTATTCCAAGTAGATTCTAAGTAAATGTAGTCACTTCAGATTAAATTTCAATCAGTTCAGAATTTTCACAGAATCCTCCTTTCTCTGTAAATTATGGTAGGGTAGTTATGGTGGTAGTGATGTTTTTATAGTGTCATGAGGAATTAGGTCCATGTGGTCCCAGTTGTCAGAATCTAACCTGTGACGTATCATCTTACCGCCCAATTATCTGTTTCTGTGTTTTTTTCTCATTACTGTGATTAAGGCTTTAAAGTGCCCAGGTCTTTTTCTCCTGCTCCTGCTCTTCCTGCTTCTTTGTTCTAAGCACTTAGAATGGGGGCACTAACTGTTCAGTGAAAGCAGTAACAGTACAATACCTTAGTAAGCTAGTCATTATCATCCTGGTTTTACAGGTTTAAATGAGGCTCAGAGAGATGAAATAATTGAGGCAAAGGAAGATAACTGATTAATAGCAGAACTTGAATGCAGGCCTTCTGACTTGATATGAATTTTTCCACACCACCCATCTTCACCTTCCTCTATTCCATCCTCCGGATCCTGTGACTGTGTCATTATGCCCGATTTTCAAGGGAAAGTCCTGCATACAGTGATTTCAGATACTAGAAAGCTAGTCACAAACATCTTGTAGGCTTTTTAGAGAAGGGAAGAATCATTGCAAAACCTTTGTCACTGCTGGAAATAAAAAACAGAATCTTCCTGATCAGGCTTCCTCCTCAAATATGGACGTTAATGAACACTTCCTTCCTCCTTGGAGAAACTGCACACCTTTAAGCTTTCATTGAAAACCTATCTATAATAAGAGCAAGCATCAGTTTTTATATCATTTTTATCTGGTGAGCAATCTATTGAGAGGGAGGGGTCCAGCCATGCTAGAAAGAAAAGTATTGTGTCTTTAGGGAAGGTGTGTGTTTGAATCAGAAAGAAGGCCAATTCATAATGGAAATATCCCATGATGCAGTGGAAGAAATGTACTCCAGGAAGGATTGATATGAGGACAATGCTTTTAATATTACAATGAGCAGGAAAGTCTGAGCACAGTACTCTTTTATTCCCACCAGTTTTCACTCTTGGGAATTCAAGACCTTAGATCAGGTGATATCTGACAGGGTTTAAAGGGCATCTCTCATATCTCAGAAGACCAGCGGTGGCCTGACCCCTTATTCCTCTGCATGCGTGCAGGCCTCTGGACCCTCTTGTTGTAACATGTTGTATCTGTGCTGAGCTGTGTGAGCACAGGAACTGCATAGATCCTGCTTGGGTATGCTACCTAGCAGGAGGGAAGAACAGTGCAGTTTGAAAGGCATGATTTAGTTAATATGCTACACTCTGCCTCTCAGGCTCTTGGGGGCACCTCTTTTGTTATTCTGGCTTATTTCTTCTGACAAGGGCATGATTTAGCAGTTTGTTAGGGAACAACATTACCATTTAGTGGAAGAGCACTTTCCATTTTAAAACTTTTAACTTAAATTAATGTCATCTAGAGTATATTTGTTTTAACCTATTGACTCTTAGCACTTAAACACCTTAGGCAAGAACCATCTGTATGTACAGAACCTGAAATCATTTGCAATTTGGTAATGTGTCTCATTGTAGCTTTTTTGAATGCCATTATGAATTAAATACAGTAGTACCATCTTATATTCCATTTTGAGATCTTAAAGTTGACATTTACTTGTTGCAAGCAATTCCTTGCAAAAATTGGCATAGTATACTCTCCAGCTTACACATTTATGGTATTTTAGTTTTTTCATTTAGAGCTCTGTATAGTAATTTGAGGACTTTTTTTTTCCTAAAGATATATTTGGGATGAATAAATGTCTATAATAGGAAGTACATTTCAAGTTAAATAATAATTGTTACTTTCAGAACTGCTTCTAAATAAAATTTCAAGCTTAATGAAATTTGACCTCAGCTAAAGCTTTCTCCATGTGTTTTCTCTTCCTCTAGTATCCACTGTCCTCAGAATGGCCATTTTTCTTGCCTCTCTTGTATGTATCTTCTGTGCTCCCAGGAGTATGGGTCTCTTCTGAGCCAACAACAATTATAATTATTCCTTCTTCTGAAAGGGCTGAAGACTCCTCCCTACTGCAGTCCAGGAGGGGCTAAAAGCAGTTATAACCCTGGGTCTCCCAATTCTAGCTCAGCCTTCTCACTCATGAGAACTTCAGGCTGTTGGTGGGCTTAAAAATTTACTTTTGCTTTGATACAATGTACTTTAAACTCATTTTGGAGGAAAATTTATTGTCTTATTAACATGTCTCTGGTTTTGTCTTTTTGGAAACAATGAGTTTTTTTCTGGCTTGTTGGCTTGACAGTAAGTTTAGTTTTTATAGGCTATTCTCTTTGTTGCTTGGGAAATGTATTTGGGGATCAGATTCAGTGTTCCAGATTCAGAGACCAATCTCGAGTTACTCATCTAATAAACTTAGTTGAGTGCTTGCTATGTGATAGAATTGTTTGAGGTATTGGGGAGACAATAATGAGCTAGGCAGACACAGTCTAAACTCTCATAATGCTTATGTCGTCATGGAGTAGGGAAATGTATTAATCTGTTCTCACACTGCTGTGAAGAATTACCCGAGACTGGGTAATTTATAAAGAAAAGAGGTTTAATTGCCTGATAGTTTCACATGGCTAGGGAAGCCTCAGGAAAATTACGATCATGGTGGAAGGCAAAGGAGAAGTACACAGTGGCAGGAAAGGAAGCGAGGGGGAAAATGCCACACTTAGAACCTTCATATCTCGTGAGAACTCACTCGTTGTCATGAGAACAGCCTTGGGGAAATCCACCCCTGTGATTCAGTCACCTCCCACCAGATACCTCCCTGACACGTGCGGATTACAGTTCAAATCGAGATTTGTGTGGAGACACAGAACCAAACCATATCAGGAAACAAACACAAAACTTTGTAAGTAAAGAAGAAAATTATCAAGCCAAGTGTTACATGCAGTGAAGCGGAGTGGTGTGATAGAGAGTGTTTGGAGCTATTTAAATGATCAGGGAAGGCTTCTTTGAGGAGATGCTTTTTAAGCTACCAGTTAAATAGCAAATCATGTTATTTACTTGATAAGTTCTGTGTATTTTTATTTTAGGAGGACAAGATTCCTGATAGGGCAAAGGCCCTAAGGCTAGACTAAATATAGTTTGTCAGACCAGAGAGCATAAGATAACCAGTATTGCTGAAGCATTCTAGGCAGGAAGAAGATTGGTAAGAGATGAGATGTGAAAGGCAGAGGACACACCATCTAAGACTTGTAGGGCATGTTAATGAGTTTAGATTTTATTGTAAATCTGTGGGAAGTCATTGGAGGTTTTTAAGCAGGGTACTACTATTTTTAAATGATCATATTGGCTGCTACATGGAAAATCAAAAAATGCTAAAAATTCACAAGAATAAGACAGAGGAAGAATGCTGGTTATTTAGCAGATGCCTTCCCTTGGGCATCTCCCCTTTCCTCTGTTTTAATCTTGTGAGTTCTTAGCAGCTTCTGACTTTTTATATCCTCATCTGATTGCTGAAGCTTCCCTTGAAATCATGGGACAAAAGTATTGCTTGGTGCCTAGCATCAATAGATTAAGCAAATATCAGCCTAGCATGGTGGCTCACATCTATAATCCCAGCATATTGGAAGGCCAAGAGGGAGGATTCTTTAAGCTCAAGAATTTGAGACCAGCCTTGGGAACAAAGCAAGACCCTTGTCTTTAAAAAAATAAAAATATTTAGCTGGGCACCTGTGGTCCAAGTTCCTTGGGAGGCTGATGTGGGAGGATCCCTTAAGCCCTGAAATTTGAGGCTTCAGTGAGCTGTGATAGTGCCACTGCACTCCAACCTGGGTGACAGATCAAGACCCTGTCTCAGAAGCAAAACAAAACAAAACAAAAAACCAAACAAACAATAAAATTTCAAATCCTTTATATCAACCCAGGTAGCCATGACAACAAACCATTTTAAGATACAGGAAGTACTAGGCATAACCAGGTATATGTATTTAATATATAGAAGAAATTGGAGCCAATAGAGGTTTGTGACATTGCTTAGCCCTGGAAGAAAGTGGGTAACAAAAAATTTTAACTGCAGGAACTTGTATCTAAAACCTTATTGCTTAAGTAAGAAGTTCTAACTAACTCTTTTGTTGACCATTTTGATTTAAGTCACTTATAAAGCATTTATGAGGATCATTATATCATTATATGTAGTGCTTTGATTTTATGTTTCAATTTCAATTCTCTTCTTTCTACTGTGTGTTACTGTGCTAGAATGAGATACTGCTGAGAACAAGAAAATAAGGGTCCCAGGCCTCATGAGACTTGTAGTCTAGAAAGAAAGAAAGCAATTAGGCATTTAATTGACTTTGAGCATGGTGAATGCTTATCTTATCTAACATTAGTTTTCTGATCCTTTGTCTACATTTGAAAAAGATGGATGCCTGGACCCTAAAGCCAACTAGACTCTCTGGGTAAGACCCCAGGTACAATATTTCTAAAAGCTCTTTAGGTGACTCTGTTGTGCATACAGAATTGAAAATCGGTGTCCTCTGTCAGGATTTCTCAGTCTATTTTAAGTGGAATGATTCTTTGCTGTGGGCTGGCTGTTCTGTGCATTGTAGGTGCTCAGCAGCATCTCTGGCCTCTGCCCACTAGATGTCAACAGAACTCCCTGAAAGTTGTAACAACCAAAAATTTCTCCAGCCACTGCTAAATGCCCTCTGGAGGGGTGAACTGCTTCCTTCCCACTTGTTGAGAAATCACTACTCATAGGAAGTAGGCTCTGGCTATCTTGTGACCTACTCTCTTCCTACTCTCTCCCTTACTGATTCAGTGTTAGTCATGACAGCTACTGAATCTTCCTCAAATCTGATGCCACCATTTTAGCCTTTCATTATCTCTGCCCATAATGGCTTCCAAATAGCCACTTGGCTAACTCCCCAACTTCTTTCAAGTCTGCTCACATGTTACCTGAAAAAAACACTCCATTATTAGCCTTTCTAAAATAAATTTTCCACTACATTTCTTTATATGCTGTGTATTAGTCCATTCTTACACTGCTAATAAAGTCATACCTGAGACGACAGTTTATAAAGGGAAGAGATTTAATTGACTCACAGTTCCACACAGGCCTAAGGAAACTTGCAATCATGGCAGAAGGTGAAGCGATTATGTTCTTCTTCACATGGAAAAGCCCCTTATAAAACCATCCAATCTTGTGAGAACTCACTTACTATCCCAAGAACAGCATGGAGGTAACTGCTCCCATGATTTAATTACTTCCCCCCAGGTCCTTGCCATGATACTTGGGGATTATGGAAACTGCAATTCAAGATGAGATTGGGTGGGGACACAGAAAACCATATCATTCCACCGCAGTCCTTCCCATATCTCATGTCTTCATATTTTAAAATACAGTCTTACCTTTCCAACAGTTTCCCAGAGTCTTAGCTTATTCCAGCATTAACCCAAAAGTCCAAGTCCAAAGTCTCATCTGACACTAGGCAAGTCCCTTCTGCCTATGAGCCTGTAAAACTGAAAGCGGGTTAATTACTTCCTAGATACAATGGGGGTAGAGGCATTGAGTAAATACACCCATTGCAAATGGGAGAAATTGGCCAAAATGAAGGGGCTATAGACCCCATGCAAGTCTGAAATCCAGCAGGGCAGTCAAACCTCATAGCTCAAAAATGATCTCCTTTGACTTCAAGTCTGGCATTCAGGTCACCCTGATGCAATAGGTGGGTTCCCATGGCCTTGGGAAGCTCCACCCCTGTGGTTTTGCGGGATACAGCCTACCTCCCAGCTGATTTCATAGGCTGGTGTTGAGTTTCTGCAGCTTTTCCAGGTGCACTGTACAAGCTGTCAGTGGATTTTCCATTTTGGAGTGTGGAGGATGGTGGCCCTCTATTCACAGCTACACTAGGCAGTGTCCCAGGGAAGACTCTGTGTGGGGGCTCCAACCCCACATTTCCCTTCTGCATGACCTAGTCAAGGACCTCCATGAGGACTTTGCCCCTGTAGCAGACTTCTCCCTGGATAACTTTTCCAATATATCCTCTGAAATCCAGGTAGAGGTTCCCAAAGTTCAGTTATTAACTTCTGTACATCTTCAGGCTCAACACCATGTGGAAATTGCCAAGGCTTGGGGCTTGCACCCTCTGAAGCAATGGCCTGAGCTGCACCTTGGCCCTTTTTGGTCATGGCTGGAGCAGCTGGGACACAGGACACCAAGCCACCAAGTCCTGAGGCTGCACACAGCAGGGAGGCCCTGAACCTGGCTTAGAAAACTGTTTTTCCCTCCTAGGCCTCCATGCCTGTGATGGGAGGGAACTGCTGCTAAGGTCTCTGACATGCCTTGCAGGCATTTTCCCCATCTTATTGGTGAGTAGCTTTTGGCTTCTCATTACTTATGCACATTTATGCAGCAGGCTTGAATTTCTCCCCAGGAAATGGGTTTTTCTTTCCTACTGCATCGTTTTCAGGCTGCAATTTTTTCAAACTTTTATGCTCTGTCATTTCTTGAATGCTTTGCTGATTCGAAATTTTTTTCACCAGATACCCTAAAGCATCTCAAGTTAGAAGTTCCACAGATCTCTAGGGGAGGGGTAAAAAGCCTCCAGCCTCTTTGCTAAAGCATAGCAAAAGTGACCTTTACTCCAATTCCCAACAAGTTCCTCATCTCTGTCTGAGACCACCTCAGCCTGTACTTTGTTGTCCCCATCACTATCAGCATTTGGTCAAAACCATTCAATAAGTCTCTAGGAAGTTCCAAACATTCCCTTATTTTCCTGTCTTCTTCTGAACCCTCCAAACTGTTCCAATCTCTGCCTGTTACCCAGTTCCAACATTGCTTTCAGATTTTTGGGTATCTTTATAGCAGCACCCCACTCTCTGTGGTACCAGTTTACCATAGTAGTTTGTTCTCATGCTGCTAATAAAGACTTACCTGACACTGGGTAATTTATAAAGTAAAGAAGTTTAATTGACTCATAGTTCTGCATGGCTGGGGTGGCATCAAAAAACTTATAATCATGGGGGAAGAGGAAGCAAACATGTCCTCTTCACATGGTCACAAACAGAAACAGAAGAAGAAAAGCCCCTTACAAGCCACCAGATCTCATGAGAACTTACTCACTATCACGAAAACAGCATAGAGGTAACCGTCCCCCATGATTCAATTACCTCCCACTGGGTTTCTGCCATGACATGTGGGGATTATGGGAACTACAATTCAAGATGAGATTTGGGTGGGGACACAGCCAAACCATATCACACTGCTTTATTGTTCTTCACAGAACGTATTAGTATTTGACATTATATCATGTCTTTTCTTTATATCTCCTGTCTCCATAAACCACTGTGAAGTCTGTTTAAGTGTATGATACATAATAGTGAGATGGGAGAGTTCCCTGACCCACCTTGCAGGATGTTTGACAGGGGTGTGGCTGTCTGTTTGGCCACCATGAGCTCAAACCCCTTACAGGAGGGGGAGTATGCAGATGGGCAGCTGCATGAACTGAGATGAGTGTTTTTTGACTCTGGCCCCATGGCAGTGTCTAGGGTTGGGTGCCTGTGATTCTTGAAACCCCAGTGTTACAATGCTCCTTTAGCTCTGCTGTCCACAGATGGCTTAAGTCCACATCTCAATGCCCCCTTGATACCCAGGGCATTGTCTAGCATCCTGGAAGAATCAGGTTACCCATGGACTTGAAGAGTAGTGAATGTGGGGGTTTTACTGAGTGGTGGAGGTGGCTTTCATTTGGCGGGATGGGAAGCTGAAAGGGGAATGGGGTGGGAAGATAATCTTCTCCTGGAGTTTGGCCATCCTGTGGTCAAACTCCTCTCTGGCTGTCCCTAGCTGGACAACTCTTGATGTTCAGATGCTCCTTCTCTTCTCTCCTTCTTTGCCACGCCATTCTTCTGCTCCTTGGCTCTTCTGCTCATCTCCTCATGAAGCGTGGGTTTGGGGTTTATATGGGTACAGGATAGGTGACGTGGTGGACCAAAATGCAACATTCTCGGTGCAAAAACAGGAATGCTTGTTCCCACTTAGGGTCGTGAGTTTCCAGGGTTGAGGGTGGGGCCTTTGCTGGGGAACCACCCTCTTCTACCCAGTATTTTCCTGTCTCCTCTCTGTGTCAATAGGTATACAATATTTATTAATTGTGACTATATAGTCGTGAATGACTATATATTATGAAATAGGAAATGCATGGTACAAGGAGAATTGCTGTCCTTGAAAAGAAATTTAATTTTTTTTTTTTTTTGAGTTGGAGTCTTGCTCTGTTGTCTAGGCTAGAGTGCGGTAGTTTGATCATGGATCCCTGCAGCCTCAAACTCCTGGGCTAAAGTAATCCTCCCACATCAACCTCTCAAGCAGCTGGGACTACAGGCATGGTGTCATCACACCCAGCTAATTTTTTGTATTTTTTTTTAGAGATGGGGTCTTGCCATGTTGCCCGAGCTAGTATCAAACTCTTGGGCTCAGGCAGTTAGCCTGCCTCAGCCTCCCAAAGTGCTGAGATTATAGGCATGAGCCATCATGCCCAGCCAATCTAAAGTTAAGTTTCATTATCCTCTACAATGTTTAATTTTGTTTTTGATCTCTATATGGATTAAAAGCAGCTTTTAATTAAAGGTCATATGTGTGTCTACACACACATGTATGCAAATGTTTAATCTGGCAAGCAAATGAGTATGTTAAACTTTTAGGCACTTGATAGCAAAAATTATGTTTTTTTCTATTTTTTTTTAACAAGTACAAAATGTTCACTTATCTCCAAATGGCTGTATCTGCAACCATGTTAGCTATATGCTGAACATTTTAGCTTTGGCCAAAATGTTTAACTATATACATAGTGTCAATTTACAACAAAATTTGGCCAATATTTGTGGATAAAAGTCTATATTTTTAAAATGTGGCGAAGATTTTTCATAGGATAAAGAAAGGTGTTGCCCAATAAACTTTCAGAAAGACCCCATCTGAGTTCTGGTGGAATTTGAAGTTGAAACAATTTTTCCATTCATTTTCACCAGCATATTTACATTAATTTTCAGACCATCTTTCTTAAATAGTCCAAAACTCTATTTTCTATGAGACTTTATATAAATCACCGTAGGTTTTGAGATGGTTCTTATGAGGTATTATCAAGTACAACTTCCTCAAAATAGGACTAAACTTTAATCACTAGGCATGCACATTTTATTTATTCTGGAAGCAATCCAGGTAAAGCAATGTCATGTTCATTGATAAATGTCTCTTTTCTCTGGCCTACCTGAGTGTAGGGTACCAAATTGCCAATATAAAAATTGTTGTGGTCTCTAAAATTTTTTTAAAGGTAAGATTTACTACTTATGATCATCAAATAAATAATTAACTCCTCTCATCTCTACCAAACATAGTCCCTTCTTTCTCTGACTCCATACCTCAGACATCAACATGCAAGGTTATCATTTTCTTTCATCTTCTGTATAAAACTGTTAAATGAATATTCACCTTTCTTTTTATAATTATGTTTTTCTTTCCTCCATCTCTATTTTAACTTTCCTTCTTTACTCCTTTCCTCTCCATCATTTTCATTCTTCTTTCTTCTTTCTTTTCTCTTTTTTTTTTGAGCTTTATTCCCTTTTTCCTTGTCTCCACAAACATTTATTAGGCATTATTCTAGATATTAGTTATATGGAACTGAAGATTCTAAACCTTGAAAAATTTATTTTTAAAATATCTAATAGTAGAAGTTTACTTTTCTTTTCTCCTTTTTGGAGCTTTATTCCTTTTTTCTTTGCCTCCACAAACATTTATTGGGCACTATTCTAGATATTAGTTATATGGAAATAAAGATTCTAGACCTTAAGAAGTTTATTTTTAAAATATCTAATAGTAGAAGTTTACTTATGAAGTTAATATGCCAAGTCACAGAAAGGATAAGATATTTATTTGAACTAATTCAGTTTATTCAACAAATGGCAGAGCTGATTTATTTGTTGTTTTATTCACATATTAACATAATATTTGTGCAGTAGCTTCTGTGTGCCAAGAACTGATCTAGATGCTAGAGATACAGAAGTGAACCAAACGGACAAAAGTCCCTGACCCCTCTGGAGTATAAAATCTAGTGACATTTCACAGCACATGCTGGCTTTAAGCGTCTGGCCAGTATCCCAAGTATTATTTGGCTCGCTCCTGTACTGACTGTGCCCATGAACTTCCTTCTCTTATATACCTATAATTTGCACACGTAAACTTGGATCATCCATAACAGAACTAGAATTAAGAGTAGAAAATATTGAACTCTAAGATAAAAATTATTAGTTCAAGCCCAAGACAAAAAGATATAAATATGGACTTGTAGGGCTAGTTTCCTACTCAAAGAGACTAGATAAAATATGCCAGAAACTGAAAGAGACTGAAGAGGAAGAAAGACCATGTGAATAGAAGGGCAGAATATTTATCCCCTCAGAATGGAGACCGTTAAAAAAGAATTTTAAAAAGATATTTACTATGACTGGCCATTCTTTGTGGAAGCTATGCAAAGTACAAATTTGACTTCTTGTTGCTGAATGTGGTCATAATTCCTGTTAATTTTAGAGTGTGAAATGCCACTTTTATCCTTGAGACAGCCCAGCTATTACATCATCTTTATTCCCATAGAAATAATAATATGGTCTGGAACATTTGTTACCCACCCATATCCATAAACTAGAGGGTAGTGGGCTTGAAGGGTAGAGATATTATTAAGGAAAAGCCTTAACAATAGTAGGAGTTGGGATAGTTTGAAATAACCCACTGAACAGGAATAGCTGTGAACCATGTGGCTTCTGTTATCCACTTAAAATCTTCTGCTTCTTGTTTAGGTTTGCACTAAAACTAGAACTCAAGCAAGCAACATTGGAGTTTTGCTAAGACACCACAGAACAACTAAATGGGTATGAGTAGTAACAGACAAACTTTCTTACTTCATTCTCTCTTTACAGTAATTGTGCAGCACTCACCAGTAGAGCTATCTTCAGCTATTAGTAATGTCACTGTTACTGCTTTATATAGGCCCCTTATATTTTATTAGAGCAAATCAGTTCTATTTTTTAAAAAACCCCATTTATTTGGTTTGATATTTTCCCATCTCCTATCAATGCAATTAGAGTTATTTGAGTTATTTTTTTAAACTTATTTATTTATTTATTTTTGAAATAGGGTCTCCCTCTGTCACCCAGGCTGGAGTGCAATGATGATCATAGCTCACTGTAGCCTCAAACTCTTGGGTCCAAGTGATCCTCCCTACTCAGCCTCCCAAGTAGCTGGGACGAGAAGTGTACACCACCTCATGATTAGTTTTTGTATGTTTTATAGATACAGGGTGTCACTGTGTTGCACAGGCTGATCTCAAACTCCTGGCCTCAAGTGATCCTCCCGCTTCAGCCTCCCAAAGTGCTGAGATTACAGGCATGAGCAACCATGCCCAGCCAAAACTTTCAATTCTGTAAATCCCTCATATACGGTATCTTTAAGTAGCCCACCAAAATATACCATGAACTAACCCATAGAATTATTAATAACATATATACCATTGCCCTACACTTGGAATTTGAGGCAGTTTAGATTTGACTGGTTAAATTATATATAAATGCTGAAGTAATTTTCCATTGGGTAGGAATCTCCTCATCTTCAGAAAAAATAAAAACACAATTTTCTGGGCTTAAATTTTCAGATTTGTTATTCAAAACAAGAAATACAAAATCTATTTCAGAAAATAGTTTGTTAAACATCAGAGGTAAGGATAAAATTAACAGCCATGCTGCTGGAGCAATTAGACTTATCTAGATTAAGAAGAAAATGCAGTATTTATCTCTATTTGTTAATGTGCTCAAGAAGGCCAATAGGGCGAATAAAATGTTGGATGCCAACAAGAATGTGATCCATTCCATTGACCATAACGGGAGGTATAGTGGAACCACACAGACACATTGTCTCCCATTCTTATTAGAAGAAAAATGTCAAATAAATGCCAAAGCTAAGATGGGAGGAAAGAATAGAGTCAGAGGGAAGCTAAAATAGTTGACTGAATTATCAGGTTTCTGTGAGTCAGATGAAATAAAATGTGAAATAGGGAAATAAATGAGAGCTAGGATTAAGAATTTGCTAAAGAGATTTAAATAGTAAAACCCACTTCTCATTGACAGGGTCTGGCAGAAACTCCTCTAAAGCATCCAGAGTATAACTTTAGGAATGTAGGCTACTGTTTTCTTAGGGGTGGGAGGAAAATATGGTATTGGAACCAAAACAGAAAATGCCCTTCTATCCTCCTTTGCGTTTTAATCCTTCAGGTAATCTTAGTCAACACCTCAGCTGCAAGTTATATGAGAACTACTGAAGTTTCAGACATGGACCATTAAAATCAAGGAATAAAGACCTGCATTATAATAGAGCAAAAATTTAGAAAATTAAGTGGAATGATAAAGTATAAGTAGAAATTTCAATGAAAGAATAAAAGATATTTTAAAAATTCAGAAATCATAAACAATATTAATAAAAGGAAGACTGACTTCTGTAATACTGTAAGAGTTAAATGACTAACACATGTACTTAAAATTTTAAGGAAGCTGAGGAAAAAATAAAAGATAAAGGTAAGTACCTTTTAGATAAAATGTTTTAAAACATTTTATCTAAAAGGTAGTTACTGAGGTTTCAATCTTCAGATATCAGGGGCATAAAACTGTAAAAGTGTTGCCCATCAAGGACTAAATAGGAACTGTGTTTCATGTCATTATCTTGGTTACTCTGGAACCCAAGCTGATGACACCATCACTATCAGGGACATTGTTGGCAGACAGAAAGGGAACACGGTAAAGGATGAACTTCCTTTCAATCTTCTTCCAGGTAGTAGCGCACTTGACTTGACTTGCATTTTGTTGGCCAAAGCAAGCCACAGGACTATGCCTGAGTTCAAAGGAAGGGGAAATGCAATTCCTATGCAGACCAGGTTATTCATATGCTAGGAAAGAAAAAGGGATCCAAATATTGGGGAACAGATACAATGATTGCCACAGTAGTAAACTTTAAATAATCATTGTTTTTACAAATGGAATAGGCTAGGTATATAACTGATCTCCAAAGAGATTCAGCTACATTAAAGAATGCAACTATAAATGGAATTTCTTAAGAAGCTCAAGGATGTTTTACAGAATACTCTAATGGCTTCTTCTCTGATGTCAAAGAGAAAAACCATGAACTTTCAAAACCTTCCTTGGAGCTTGTAAAATAGAATAAAAAACCAGTTTATGAATCAAACTTCCTGCTCAAGATTATTTGTTCTTATATAATCCTTCCTTCTTACAGGCTAGAGATGCTAATTAATTTTTCAGTTTGAATTTCTTTTTTTTTTTTTATTTGTGTTATCTTATTTTATTTATTTAATTTTTTTTGAGACGGAGTCTTACTCTGTTGCCTGGGCTGGAGTGCAGTCATGCAAACTCGGCTTACTGCAGCCTCTGCCTCCTGGGTTTCAGCGATTCTCCTGCCTCAGCCTCCTGAGTAGCTGGGATTACAAGCACCCCCCCATGCCTAGCTAATTTTTTTTTTTTTATTGCATTTTAGGTTCTGGGGTACATGTGATATGTGATGAACATGCAAGATTGTTGCATAGGTACACACATAGCAGTGTGGTTTGCTGCCTTCCGTCCCCTCACCTGTATCTGTCATTTCTCCCCATGCTATCTCTTCCCACCTCCCCACCCTCCCGCCCCTCCCCCATTTCCCCCCAACGGACCCCAGTGTGTAGTGCTCCCCTCCCTGTGTCCATATGTTCTCATTGTTCAACACTCGCCTATGAGTGAGAATATACGGTGTTTGATTTTCTGCTCTTGTGTAGTTTGCTGAGAATGATGGTTTCCAGGATCATCCATGTCCCTACAAAGGACATGAACTCATCGTTTTTGATGGCTGCGTAATATTCCATGGTGTATATGTACCACATTTTCCCTATCCAGTCTATCATCGTTGGGCATTTGGGTTGGTTCCAGGTCTTTGCTATTGTAAACAGTGCTGCAATGAACATTCGTGTGCACGTGTCCTTGTAGTAGAATGATTTATAATCCTTTGGATATATACCCAGTAATGGGATTGCTGGGTCAAATGGGATTTCTATTTTTAGGTCCTTGAGGAATCGCCACACTGTCTTCCACAATGGTTGAATTAATTTACATTCCCACCAACAGTGTAAAAGTGTTCCTATTTCTCCACATCCTCTCCAGCATCTGTTGTTTCCCGATTTTTTAATGATCGCCATTCTAACTGGTGTGAGATGGTATCTCAATGTGGTTTTGATTTGCATTTCTCTGACGACCAGTGATGATGAGCATTTTTTCACATGTTTGTTGGCCTACTGTATGTCTTCTTTTGTAAAGTATCTATTCATATCCTTCGCCCATTTTTGAATGGGCTTGTTTGTTTTTTTCTTGTAGACCTGCTTTAGTTCTTTGTAAATTCTGGATATCAGCCCCTTGTCAGATGGGTAGGCTGCAAAAATTTTTTCCCATTCTGTTGGTTGCCGATTCACTCTACTGACTGTTTCTTTTGCCGTGCAGAAGCTGTGGAGTTTGATTAGGTCCCATTTGTCTATTTTGGCTTTTGTTGCCATTGCTTTTGGCGTTTTGGTCATGAAGTCCTTGCCTACACCTATGTCCTGAATGGTTTTGCCTAGATTTTCTTCTAAGGTTTTTATGGTATTAGTTCTGATGTTTAAGTCTTTAATCCATCTGGAGATAATTTTTGTGTAAGGTGTCAGGAAGTTTCTGCTTTCTGCACATGGCTAGCCAGTTTTCCCAACACCATTTATTAAACAGGGAGTCCTTTCCCCATTGCTTGTTTTTGTCAGGTTTGTTGAAGATCAGATGGTTGTGGGTATGTTGTATTTCCTCTGAGGCCTCTGTTCTGTTCCATTGGTCTATATCTCTGTTTTGGTACCAATACCATGCTGTTTTGATTACTGTAGCCTTGTAGTATAGTTTGAAGTCCGGTAGTGTGATGCCTCCTGCTTTGTTCTTTTTGCTTAGAATTGACTTGGCTATGCAGGCTCTCTTTTGGTTCCATATGAAGTTTAAGGTGTTTTTTTCCAGTTCTATGAAGAAGGTCATTGGTAGCTTGATGGGAATAGCGTTGAATCTGTAAATTACTGTGGGCAGTATGGCCATTTTCACGATGTTGATTCTTCCTAACCATGAACATGGAATGTTTCTCCATCTGTTTGTATCCTCTCTTATTTCACTGAGCAATGGCTTGTAGTTCTCCTTGAAGAGGTCCTTTACGTTCCTTGTTAGTTGTATTCCTAGGTACTTTATTCTCTTTGTAGCAATTGTGAATGGCAGTTCGTTCTTGATTTGGCTCTCTTGAAGTCTATTACTGGTGTATAGTAATGCTTGTGATTTTTTCACGTTGATTTTGTATCCTGAGACTTTGCTGAAGTTGTTTATCAGTTTCAGGAGATTTTGGGCTGAGATGATGGGGTCTTCCAGATATACAATCATGTCATCTGCAAATAGAGACAATTTGATTTCCTCCTTTCCAATTTGGATACCCTTTATTTCTTTTTCTTGCCTGATTGCTCTGGCTAGAACTTCCAGTACTATATTGAATAGGAGTGGTGAGAGAGGGCATCCTTGTCTAGTGCCAGATTTCAAAGGGAATGCTTCCAGTTTTTCCCCATTCATATGATATTGGCTGTTGGTTTGTCATAAATAGCTTTTATTGTTTTGAGATACGTTCCCTCAATACCTAGTTTATTGAGGGCTTTTAGCATAAAGGTTGTTGAATTTTGTCGAAAGCCTTCTCTGCATCAATCGAGATAATCATGTGGTTTTTGTCTTTGGTTCTGTTTATGTGTTGAATTACGTTTATGGACTTGCGTATGTTGAACCAGCCTTGCATCCCCGGGATGAATCCTACTTGATCATGGTGGATGAGCTTTTTGATATGCTGTTGCAATCGGTTTGCCAGTATTTTATTGAAGATTTTTGCATCTATGTTCATCATGGATATTGGCCTGAAATTTTCTTTTCTTGTTGAGTCTCTGCCGGGTTTTGTTATCAGGATGATATTTGTCTCGTAAAATGATTTGGGGAGGATTCCCTCTTTTTGGATTGTCTGGAATAGTTTCAGAAGGAATGGTATCAGCTCCTCTTTGTATGTCTGGTAGAATTCAGCTGTGAACCCATCTGGACCTGGGCTTTTTTTGGGTGGTATGCTCTTTATTGCTGCCTCGACTTCAGACCATGTTATTGGTCTATTCAGGGTTTCGGCTTCTTCCAGGTTTAGGCTTGGGAGGATGCAGGTGTACAGGAATTTATCCATTTCTTCCAGGTTTACTAGTTTATGTGCATAGAGTTGTTTGTAATAATCTCTGATGATGGTTTGGATTTCTGTGGAATCTGTGGTGATATCCCCTTTATCGTTTTTTATTGCATCAATTTGGTTATTCTCTCTTTTCTTTTTTATTAATCTGGCTAGTGGTCTGTCTATTTTGTTGATCTTTTCAAAAAACCAGCTCCTGGCTTTATTGATTTTTTGAAGAGTTTTTTGTGTCTCTATTTCCTTCAGTTCTGCTCTGATCTTAGTTATTTCCTGTCTTCTGCTAGGTTTTGAGTTTTTTTGATCTTGCTTCTCTAGCTCTTTCAATTTTGATGATAGGGTGTCAATTTTAGATCTCTCCTTTCTTCTCATGTAGGCACTCATTGCTATATATTTTCCTCTAGAGACTGCTTTAAATGTGTCCCAGAGATTCTGGTATGTTGTGTCTTCATTCTCATTGGTTTCGAAGAACATCTTTATTTCTGCCTTCATTTCAATGTTTATCCAGTCAACATTCAAGAGCAAGTTATTCAGTTTCCATGAAGCTGTGCGGTTCTGAGTTAGTTTCTGCATTCTGAGTTCTAACTCGATTGCACTGTGGTCTGAGAGACTGTTTGTTATGATTTCTGTTCTTTTGCATTTGCTGAGGAGTGATTTATTGCCAATTATGTGGTCAATTTTAGAGTAGGTGTGATGTGGTGCTGAGAAGAATGTATATTCTGTGGATTTGGGGTGGAGAGTTCTGTAAATGTCTATTAGGTTTGCTCGTTCCAGGTCTGTATTCAGGTCCTGGATATCCTTGTTGATTTTCTGTCTGGTTGATCTGTCTAATATTGACAATGGGGTGTTAAAGTCTCCCACTATTATTGTGTGGGAGTCTAAGTCTCTTTGTAAGTCATTAAGAACTTGCCTTATGTTTCAGGGTGCTCCTGTATTGGGTGCGTATATATTTAGGATAGTTAGCTCTTCTTGTTGCAGTGATCCTTTTACCATTATGTAATGTCCTTCTTTGTCTCTTTTGATCTTTGTTGCTTTAAAGTCTATTTTATCAGAGATGAGAATTGCAACTCCTGCCTTTTTTTGCTCTCCATTTGCTTGGTAGATCTTCCTCCATCCCTTTATTTTGAGCCTTTGTGTATCCTTGCATGTAAGATGGGTTTCCTGGATACAGCACACTGATGGGTTTTGGCTTTTTATCCAATTTGCCAGCCTGTGTCTTTTGATTGGGGCGTTTAGTCCATTGACATTTAGGGATAGTATTGTTATGTGTGAATTTGATGCTGTCATTTTGATGCTACCTGGCTGTTTTATTGGTTAGTTGATGCAGATTCTTGATTGTGTTGATGCTCTTTTACCGTTTGGTGTGTTTTTGGAGTGGCTGGTACTGGTTGTTCCTTTATATGTGTAGAGCCTCTTTCAGGAGTTCTTGTAGAGCAGGTTTGGTGGTGATGAAATCTCTGAGTGCTTGCTTGTTCACAAAGGATTTTATTTTTCCTTCACTTATGAAGCTTAGTTTGGCTGGATAGGAGATTCTGGGTTGAAAGTTCTTTTCTTTAAGGATGTTGAATATTGGCCCCCAATCTCTTCTGGCTTATAGGGTTTCTGCTGAGAGATCTGCTGTGAGTCTAATGGGCTTCCCTTTGTGGGTAACCCGACCTTTCTCTCTGGCTGCCCTTAGCATTTTCTCTTTCATTTCAACCCTGGTGAATCTGATGATTATGTGCCTTGGGGTTGCTCTTCTTGAGGAATATCTTTGTGGTGTTCTCTATATTTCCTGGATTTGAATATTGGTCTGCCTTGCTAGGTTGGGGAAGTTTTCCTGGATAATATCCTGAAGAGTATTTTCCAGCTTGGATTCATTCTCTTCATCACATTCAGGTACACCTATCAGACGTAGATTAGGTCTTTTCACGTAGTCCCACATTTCTTGAAGATTTTGTTCATTCCTTTTTGTGCTTTTTTCTCTGTTCTTGCCTTCTCTTTTTATTTCATTGAGTTGATCTTCGACCTCTGATATCCTTTCTTCTGCTTGGTCAATTCGGCTGTTGAAGCTTGTGCATGCTTCACGAAGTTCTCATGTTGCGTTTTTCAGCTCCATCAATTCACTTATACTCCTCTCTATGCTGTCCATTCTTGTCAGCAGTTCGTCCAATCTTTTTTCAAGGTTCCTCTTTACTTTGCGTTCGGTTAGAACATGTTCTTTTAGCTCCCTGTAGTTTCTTACTACCCACCTTCTGAAGTCTGATTCTGTCATTTCATCACCCTCCTTCTCCATCCAGTCTGGTTCCCTTGCTGGTGAGGAGTTGTGATCCCTTTTAGGAGGAGAGGTGTTCTGGTTTTGGGAGTTTTCATCCTTTTTGCGCTGGTTTCTACCCATTTTTGTGGGTTTATCCACCTGTTGTCTGTCTCTGTCCCAGGGAGTTGGAGCTTTATGAGTTTCCGTTGCACTACTGCCTTTTTTGATTTTTCTTTCAGGTCTGACTCGCCCAGCTAGCAGCACGCCTAGCCACTGCCTGCCCGCAGGGGCTTTGCTGAGCTGCTGTGGGCTCCGCCCAGCTGTCCTGAGCTCTTCCCTGTAGTCCTTTTTATATGGGCGTAGTTAGAACTGTCTTGGCAATGGTGGCCCCGCCTCTGTTATGGCGGACTCTCTCTGTTGTGGCAGGTTGCCTCGGCAATGGCGGGTTGCCTCGGCAACGGCAGCCTGCCTCCTTAGCGGTGGAGAGTCTCAGTAATGTCGGAAGCCCCTCCCCCACGGAGCCGGACAGTCCAGGTTCAGCTGTGCTTGGTTTGGAGGGCTCAACCCAGAGGGTTTCCAATTACTGTTTTTGTTTTCGTTGTTGTTGGGGGTGGAGGGGTGGGACCAACCGAGCCTGATCACCTGGCTCCCTGACTCAGAGTCTTTTCTTTTAAGTTGAAGGACCCCGCGTTCCAGTTGCTTCTTGAAAAGGCGCCGGGATCTCCCGTGCTGCGACTCACGGAGTCGGCTCGAACTGCGGCTCCGGCTCCTGGCGGATTTTTTGCCTAGGAATCTCCTGGCCTGACTCGCTATTTCAGATGAATGGGCAACTCTGCCGTCTCAGGGCTCTGCTCGCCAGCTAAGAGGCCTCCCAGACCAGTGGCTTTTGTCCGGAGAACCGCAGCAACAGGGCGTGGTCACAGCAGCCGCGCGGGCGGAATCAGCCCTTTGGGGGCAAAAACAGCCGCACCGGCTGGGACTGTGACGCCGGCGACCCCTCTGCCTGGGTATCTCCTGGTCTGTGGGCAATAAGAGTTCGTCTGGAAATGCGGCGTCCACTCACCCTCTGCACTTTCACTGGGAGCTGAAGTCCTGCGCTGTTCTTAGGCGGCTATCTTCCCCTTCAGTTTGAATTTCTATATCTCCCCATTGTATATACTCCAAATGATAGGGTGTCTAAATTGGCAACTGAGTTTTATATGGAAAAATACTAGAAGGGCTGGGATCTGAATTAGATATGAATATAAACCAGGGATAGCGTTATCTCCAGATATCATCATCCGTCTCCAACAATGATTCTCAACATTTGGTATACATTAGAACCACCTTTGAATTGGAAAAACATAGCAATACCCAAGCTCTACCCAAGATGGATTAATTCAGACTCTCAGTGGTGCGAAGTGTGCATGTGCATTTTAAAAAGGTGGGGCAGCATATTGTAATAAGCAGTATAGTTTGAGAAACATTGGTCTGCAAAACATTTGACTCAAGGAAGACTAAAAGGCCAGAATTGTCCCAAGTAGTTACTCTCTTCAAATTTTTTATCTCCCAAACTCAAGAGAATGGATATTGGCACATTGGCTGCAGTAAGTTCACTTTAATGCGATTGGATTAGGAAAAGGAACTAGGAGTACTTGGGGTCCCAGATAGTCCATTGGGCGAAAGGTCAAAGTCAAATATTCATTATTTGTTGCTACTGCTTCTGGCATAAAGATCCAGACCATGTTATCCTGAATTGCAAGATTTACCTGGTTAACCCAGGTAATCACTAATCAGTAGTGAAACCAGACCTTGCTCCTAGCTTAGGTTGGAACTTGGCTAGCCTCGAAACTAATCTTCTATTCTTGCTATTGTCACGAACAACACAGAACTTCCAAGAGAATCAAATGCCATAAATTGCTTTGGAAGAATGGAATGTGTCATCAGAAGTATGAGCATGGACTTGTCTGAAGCCAAGATACCAAATCAATGGGCATTGGGTAGCCAGGAACATTCTATGCTTGGATATGGGAGGCCAGAGGCCATTGGCAAAGTAAAGTAAGAAGAATGTAAACTCGTATGCACTGCTTGCCTCTTATTTGCCAAGGACTTTTCATGAACTATCAATCGTCACAATTACCATTCTAGAAAGGTGTTATTAACTCTACAGAAAAAAAAAAAAATGAAGCTGCAGGAGATATTGATGGTCACCCACAAGTGTGTGGATTTGGTGTATCGATTATTTTAAGCTGAAAGCACTTGAGAAACTTTGTTTGCAGAAAGGGCTATCAGACCTGTCCCTTCCTACATGTATTAAGCCATAAAAATTCCTTGGAGAAGAGGGCCTTCCTTGTACCAGTCTTACAGTATTATCCCTTATCACCAGAGACTCGGAATTACTGCTGCAATGACCTGTACAAGTAAACTTACTGAAGAAGCTGTTATCTTCCACTGGCTTTACACACTCCCACCATAGGTCTCCTAATAGTCATTCTTCCCTAGAATTTACTGTCTCTAGCCAGATCCTTTTGTCTTGTCATTTCTTCACAAATCTCATTCTTTGTCTACAATGTATAAAAAAATCTCTGCTTTGACCATTTTCTTCAGGTCTTTGCTCTCTTAATGATCCCCGGGCACAAGTAAAACTAATGACACTTATATGCTACTCTCCTGTTAACTTCTCTTGTGTCAATTTGATTCCTAGACCCAGCTGAAGATCCTGTTTAAGAATTAGGATGGGTAGAAGTGATCTTTAAACTCCCCGACAAATCTAGGAGATGAAGTAACTGGTTTGTGTTTCATAGTTAATAAATAATGAAGGCAAATTTGAATTATTTTCTTAGAAACTCAAAAGTCCTGCTTTTACTAGTATATTACATGGCCTAGAAGGGGAAAAAGGGTGATACAGACAAACTTTGACAGCATCACAATTTTATGTCACAAATACTTGCCCGAAACTACACAATTTTATTAGACTGCAAATCAGGCGCACTAGTGGAATGTAATGTAAAATAAGATGTATTTTTGATTTGACAAGCCTCAGCAGAATAGAGTGGGAGTGTACAAATTTTCATAAAAGCCCAAAGTGCTTTTTGGGAGATAAAACATTGCAAATTTCCAAGCCAGCTTTCAGCACCAGACTGATGTGGATGCTCAAGTGTTATTTATTACACTGGCAAAACAAGAGGGACCAAGGCTGAAAATCATGAGTAAAC
Source organism: Saimiri boliviensis (assembly GCF_048565385.1). Lineage (NCBI taxonomy): Eukaryota > Metazoa > Chordata > Mammalia > Primates > Cebidae > Saimiri > Saimiri boliviensis. The sequence continues at coordinate 69,290,301 of NC_133459.1, forward strand.
CCTGGAGAGGTGACTCAGGGAGAGTTTTAGAACATTCTCACAGTGGGAAGTTAGAGGTTCACAGTTACATTTATTTGATTATTTTAAAAAATATGACCTATGATATACCAACAAAGGTGGTAAGTGGGGCATAGCTACAAACATGTCATCACCTGGAATGTCCCATGAATGTCCCTTTTTCCTCTAAGATGTTATAGTTTCCCTTAATGATACTGTTTTCTCTCTAGTCTACTCTTGAAAGCATTTCAAAGCCCCTTATCTCTGAATTCAATATATTGTAGCCAGTGCCACCAAAATCCCTCAGGGACTCCTTAATACTTTGGGGACCTCTTTTGAAACTTTTAATTCTTCCTCCCACTACTGGGACTGGCCAGGATTGCAGTGCCATTGGGAGGAGAATCAGTACCTGCCTCTGACCTGGTCCCATTTTATCCTGTTTGCAGTGCTCTTCTATTCTCTTCTCTGACCCCATGATATGGCCACCCAGACTCCCTGAGGAGCTCTGGGATGTAAGCCTCTCAGATCATCTTAGAATCATGGACTGGGACTCAGAGACAGAAGACTGACGTGATGAGACGATTGTTCCTACTGGCCAGCGTGGTATTTCCTTTGGAGGATCAGGAGAGATTTTGGACGATTCTTATTCCCATATGACATAGGATGAGCTCAGGGCTCTGGCTTTGGAAAGAGTTGGGGTTCAACTCCAGTCCTTGGCCTTGTGAGGCATGAATGGGCCCATGCATCCACTCAGGCCCAACTATGTTCTAATTGTGGTGCCACCTGTGGTCCATGGCACTAAAGGGCTGTGGTAATGGCAGCAGGTATCTTTAACCCTGTAAGCATAATCTCCATCTGACAACCAGGGCACTATCCCAACCTCTCTGCAGGTTCTATGCCAGGTATCAGGCACTTCTCCTGGAATGGCCTCATCTATCTCCCTAACCCTATTTTCTGAGAGCTTTTGAAACCATTTTTCTGCAACACTAAGGGCCCATTTTAATCAATGACTTTTCCTGCTTCTGACAAATATGGCAATGCCTTGCTCTTCCTGGATGATCTTAAATTGTGCATTTTGAATGGCCCTTCCTTCAATGAATGGGATTTTTTTTTTTTTTTAAATCATGCCATTGAGCCCTTCGTGCATTCTCCTTGCTGGTGGTGGTGGTATGCAGAAAGCGGGGATGGTCAACATAAAAAGAGATCACACTTCAGGAGTGCAGTGAAAATGGCTTCGTAAATTCAAGAGAAGACACAGTTTCCTGTTTCTAGGCTGTAAAAAATTCTAAACAGTAAATTTAATAATCAGAAAATGAATAGTGATTCACATTTTCCTTAGTACTCTGGGTAAGACCTGTATTTGTGATCATCATTAATGAAACAGCAATAACCTTTGAGAGAATCATTGGAAGCCAATATTCATGGGTGGCACAATGAATGATTACATTATTACATGAGTAATAATGTAACCAGCATTAAATAAATGGTATTAGAGAACTGAAGAGGGAAGAAAATTCATCATGTTTCAATACAAAAGTTACCAAAGAGCTATGTCATTATGAATAATAACAGCATTGCTGCATTTTTCTCTTAGTAGGAGATATGAAATCAGCCAGGAATGAAACATTTCACAATAAAGAACGCAGATTGTTCTTGGGCCTGAACAGAAAGAGATTTTGAGTGCACACTATGAAGTATTTTTACATGCAATGATTGGACCGTAAACAAATACAAAAGTATTTGTTATCTATCCACTATTTTGAAACTTTATTCAGATAACTGAGTATACCTAATAGGCCTGTGAATTTCTAAATACATTTAAGGTCCAATTGTTTATATTATAATGTATATAAAAGATACTTTCCCAGGGTCCGGCATGTCTCAGAGGTGCCCTAATATTAGCAGACAGTCCCAGAGGAAACAGAAGGTATCATGCGATGTCTCCATTATAAAGGGACGTGAATGTATGGAAACACAAGTGCTTTCAGAGAAAATGAGTGTGTTCCTAATTGGTAGGCTGAGGGCATAGTCTGAAAGAGAAGAAACTCCAGGGTAGCATCAACATGAACATTCGATACCTCCGAGTGCTAAGCTTTAATAATGGTGAGGGACATAGTTTAACAGTAGGCCCAGATCTTGATTACTTTTCCTAATGAGAGCGAAGCACAGCATGGAAAAGTGACAACTTGAGATAATTCAAAATGTCACATTAGTTTTGAGTTTCAATCTCTGCCACAACCAGTCTTCATAAAAACTGCTAATGAGTAATAAATTGGACTGATTTGGGTTTTACTTCGATCTGCTTCTTGTGCTAATCTTTAGAGAAAGGGTTTAAGGCAGTACGATGTCATGGATAGAGAAAGAGAGCAGAATTCAAGCAACATGAGTTAGAGCCTTTGCTCTACAATTAACAATCCATGTGACCCAGGGCAGGAAAACAAAGAAATCAGCTGTTTATGAACATCTGTCAGGTGCCATGCACTGTGCTAGGTCAGAGGAGACAGATGAACAAGATGGGCCCCTCCCCCAACCGCTCACAGACTGACAATGTAGACTGAGATGTAAAAAGATAATTGGAATATGTTGTGATAAGTCTCTTATAGAATTATGAGCAAAGGACTGTGGGAGTCCAGAATATAGTGTGATTAAACAATGAGAAGATCAGTAAGTATACATGTTAGTCAGTGCTATAAATAATGAAAGTCGCATATGTAATTTTAGCATTTCTAGGAAGTACATTGAAAAGATTAAAAAGATGCAGGTGAAATTAACCTTAATAATATGTTATGTTTAACCCAACAGATTCAAAATAGCATTTCAACATAGATATTTCAACATAATAACAAAATAGCATTTCAATATAAACAGATATAAAAGTTAATTTTATATCTTTGTTAATGAGATTTTATATCTATTTAAATTTATCAATAAAATTTATTAATTTTATATCTGTTAGTGAGACAGTTTACATTTCTTCTCTAGGTCTTTGAAATTTAGTGTCTATTTTCTACTGTAGCACATGTTAATTTGGACTAACCACATTTCAAGTGCTCAGTAGCCACATGTGGCTAGTAACTACTATCTTGAGCAATGCAATGATAAGTCTGCACTTACGTTGGAAAAGACTTAAGGCAGGGTTCCCCAACCCCCAGGCCACAGACTGATACCTATCCACAGCCTGTTAACCCAGCCACACAGCAGGAGGTGAGAGATGGGCCAGCAAACAACATGTCATCTGTATTCACAGCTACGTCCCATTGCTCTCCTAACCACCTGAGCCCCCACCTTCTGTCTGATCAGCGAAGGCATTAGATTCTCATAGGAGTGCAGACTTCATTGTCAACCTCACATGTGAGAGATCTAGGTTATACTCCTTATGAGAGTCTAATGCCTGACGACCTGTCACTGTCTCCCATCACCTCCATATGAGATTCTCTAGTTGCAGGAAACAAGTTCAGGAATCCCACTGATTCTACATTATGGTGAGTGGTATAATTATTTCATTATATATTACAATATAATCATAATAGAAAAAAAGTACACAATAAACGTAATGTGTTTGAATCATCCCAAAACCATCCCCTGCACCCCCAACATTTGGTGGAAAAATTGTCTTCCATGAAACCAATCCCTGATGCCAAAAAGGTTGAGGACTGCTGACTGAAAGTATTTCTGCACTATTTAATGAGTAATTCTTAGCTTAACCTAAGAACATTTGAAAAACACCTAGAGGTGTTTAATGTTCTACAACAATGGTTCCAATGCATGGATTCACAAGCTTATAATGATACTGATAAGAATCTCATGGGAAATGTAAAAAGACACACTCTCAGATTCCTGAGATTCTGAATCATTGAGTCTTGAGCAGATCTTAGGAATATATACATATATGACAAACATTGATTAGTCCTAGGTTTGTCCAGGTTGGGAACTACTAGCCAATAAACTCCTTATAAATCACCTGTGGAAATCAAAAGGGCAATTTGATTTCAGGTAGCATTAGCAGAATGATCTTCCTCTGTGTGAATGGCCACAAGTGAAGTGTTTTTTTGTTGTTGTTGTTTGTTCGTTTTTCTTTTAAATTATAATTTAAGTTCTGATACGCATGTGCAGGTTTATTACATAGGTATACACATCCCATGGTGGTTTGCTGAATCCATCAATCCTTCATCTACATTAGATATTTCTCTTAATGCTATCCCTCCCCAAGCTCCACACCCCCTAACAGGCCCTGGTGTGTGATGTTCCCCTCCCTCTGTTCATGGGTTCTTACTGTTCAGCTCCCACTTATGAGTGAGAACATGTGGTGTTTTTTGCCGTTCCTGTGTTAGTTGGCTGAGAATGATGGTTTCCAGCTTCATCCTCCCTGCAAAGGACATAAACTCATCCTTTTTTATGGCTACATAGTGTTCCATGGGGTATATGTGCCACATTTTCTTTATCCAGACTATTACTGATGGGCATTTGAGTTGGTTCCAAGTATTTGCTGTTGTGAATAGTGCTGCCGTAAACAGACATGTGCATGTGTCTTTATAGTAGAATGATTTATAATCCTTTAGGTATGTATCCAGTAATGGGATTGCTGGATCAAATAGGCAGCTCACTTCTAACATACCTAAAACATAACTCTGTCATCAATTTCCAGAATCCTTGAGGAATCACCACACTATCTTCCACAATAGTTGAACTAATTTAAAATCCCATCAACAGTGTAAAAGCGTTCCTATTTTTCCACATCCTCTCCAGCATCTATAGTTTCCTGACTTTTTAATGATTGCCATTCTAACTGGCGTGAGATGGTATCTCATTGTGGTTTTGATTTGCATTTCTCTAATGTCTAGTGAATGAGCTTTTTTTCTTGTTTGCCACATAAATGTCTTCTTTTGTGAAGTGTCTGTTCATATTCTTTGCCCACTTTTTGTTGGGGTTGTTTGTTTTTTTCTTGTAAATTTATTTACGTTCCTTGTAGATTCTGGATATTAGCCCTTTGTCAGATGGATATACTGCAAAAATTTTCTCCCATTCTGTAGGTTACCTGTTCACTCTGATGATAGTTTCTTTGGCTGTGCAGTATTTCTTGAGAAACTACATTGCTTATCTTCCTGGAGTGGTGTAGTATCTGGAGCTAGCCCAGCCTTCAACTCTTATCACTCTATCACTTCCTCAGCCTAGAATGGATGGCATCTCTATGCTAGGCTTCAGGAAGGTATGCAGGTTTTATTTTTCCCTTTGGGTCACATTATTTTTTGTCTGATGTTTTTCAGATGAATTATCCCAAAATTAGCTATACATTACAATCATCTAGAAAACATTAAAATTATTTTTCATGGATTCCCTTTTGAGTATAGGAAGTGGAGCCTGGAACTCTGCATTTTTACATATTCTTCAGTAAGCACTTGGTGTGTGGAAAAATGTTGGCGGAGGCAGTGACCTAGAGAATTATTTGAAAATGTGCTGCTAGGGTTTCTGGTTCCAATGATAGATTTCAGCTTTGTTTACCACCATATACAGTAGGAGTTAATGGCCTATGGTAGTCTTTGTTTGGTATTTGCCTCTGCAGTTTACTAACTGTATGATCTTGTTAAGATATTTACCATGTTCGAGATTGTGCTTCCTCATCAGTAGGATGGAGATAATAATATTCAATTTGAGGGCAACTGTTTGTGTCCTAGGGCTCAGGTCTTGGTTCTTGTTCATGTTTGATCACTCTGTGATCTCATCTAGTCTTGTGGCTTTAAATAGCACCTACAGCTGATGACTCCCAAATTAACATCTCTAATCTGTACTGTTCTCCGATCCAGACCAATTTACATGAATATCTGATAGGCAGCTCACTTCTAACATACCTAAAACATAACTCTGTCATCAATTTCCAGAATCGTTTTTTAACTCATCTCAGTAAATGGCAACTCTGAAGTTCTAGTTGTATAGGTCAAAAACCATAGTCTCATTTTGACTCCTTTCTTTCTCCTATACTTCTCATTAGTAAATTTTACCAACTCTGCTTTTAAAATACCCAGAATTCTTTTTTTCTTTTTTTTTTCCCATAATAACAATAACATAAAATCCTAACAAGACTGTGTTTAAAACGAAACTCTTATATTCTGGCAAATGTGCAGGCACAGGTGAGGGCTAGTGCATTCCAATATCACCCTTCAAAAGTCTTTTAAAAGGTTGCTTGTGTTTTTTGCTCTGCCACCAGTAAAGGATCCACGTGGACACTCTGCCATGTCTCATGCCTGCCTGACTGAGTCACTCCGGGGATCCTGTGCTGGCAGCAGAGAGCTAGAAGAGCCACCTGCAATGGCCCGGGTGTGTGCCTGGGACCTTTCACTTCCCTGCTCGTCCTCTGGCCGAGTTTCTGAGAGGCACACCCCCCACACACCCATGCACACACGATGTAATTGGCCAACTTCCTCCTTCTGTCCTTGGAATAGCAAGGACAAAAAGCAGTTAGCACAGTGGCTTGGGCTTGCCAACACTATCATTCAGGACAAAACCCTTGTAATTCTCCAAATGGTGGGGTTTTTAAATAGGTGAGACTTCAACACCCTGTTTTCTAAAAAAGAAAGAAAAAAGCATGCCAAAGGCATTGCTCTTCTCAAAAATGAAGTGACAGAGATAAGGTCCTAGGGAAATATGCCACAGCAGCAGATTCCGAACTTACAGCTTCCAAAGATTCTCATTTTGAGAATCAACCAACTCTGCCATTGCCACCTTGGTTATTTCTAGCCTAGATTATTTCAATGGCTTTTCAACATTTCCTTGCTTTTGCCCTCTGTTCCCCAACTGTCTGTCCTCAGTAGAGTAGCCAGAGTGACACTTTGGAAACTTAAGTCAAAATCACATTACTGCTCTGCTCTACTTGAGATGGGTTCTCTTTTAGGGTAAAACCTCAAATCTTTAAAACCACCTACAAAGCAAATTTTGACCTGGAATTCTGTTTCTTCTCCAATCTCAATTTCTCCTCATTTTCTCCTAGCTTATTCTTTAGGCACATTTGTGCATATCCTCTAAAACAACAAACATGACCTTATTTCTGAGTCTTTGCAAATGTTATTTCTTTTCTGTCGTATTCTTCTTCCCCCTGTGTTTTTTGTTTGTTTGTTTGTTTTTATTTTTGTTTTGAGATGGAGCCTTACTATGTTGCCCAGGCTGGAAGTGCAGTGGCGTGATCTCAGCTCACTGCAACCTCCGCCTCCCAGGTTCAAGCAATTCTTCTGCCTCAGCCTCCCAAGTAGCTGGGACTACAGGTACATGCCACCATGGCCTGCTAATTTTTGTATTTTTAATAGACACAGGGTTTCACCATGTGGGCCAGGGTGGTCTTGAACTCCTGACATCATGATCCGCCTGTCTTGGCCTCCCAAAGTGCTGGGATTACCGGCATGAGCCACCGCACCTGGCCCCCCCACCAGTGTTCCTCACTTCCTTCAGATTTCTGCTTAAATTTCACCTTTTCTGTAAAGCCTGCTCTGATAATCATATTTAAACAAGTTTTCTCCCTTCCTTGCTGATACTGCTTTTATCTCTTTTACCTTTTGCTTATTGTCTACTTCTCTTTACTAGAATGTAATCTACCCAAAGACCAGGATAACAGTTGGTTTTGCTGATACATATACTCATTGCCTAACACAGTAAATGGCACATATGAGGCACTCAACAAATATTTGTTGAATAAATAAATATATATCAATACCAAACACATAGTAGAGTCTCATGTGAAGTAACAAGCCTTCCCTCCTTTGACTGAGAAGTAGACTTTAGTTAGCCAGAAATTTAGCACTTTAAAATTTTTGGTCGAGAATATTCAAGATTTTAAAAAATAACTAGGAAGCTGATTAGGTTGGTGAGACTTTCATAAGAGTTAGAGTATTAGTTGAGCAAGCATTTTGAAGCAGACTCTTTGGCTGAGACATTGGGTCTCTATTTTCATAGGACTACCGCTAACTCACACATTTATGCTAAAATTCCCATTTCTTTTTCTTCCTTCTAGTGGACATCTATAGATTTTACTACCAGTTTCTCCATTTCTAGGAGTTTTACCACTGACTATCCACATGACTGTAGCAGGAGTTACTATGTTAGAAAAGTGTGAGCATATCTCATTTAAATTAGATCGAATCAGGGGTAAGCATTTACACATAACCAATGAGTCCCTCCCTGTGCAACTTGGACTTCTAACTAGTACCTTTAAAGATACGTACAGTGGATTCAATTGTGTTCCTCAAAAAGGTATGTTTAAGTCCTAACCTCTGACACCTGGGAATGTGATCTTATTTGGAAATAGGGTCTTTGCAAATACAATCAAGTTGTGGTGAGGTCCAAGGAGCAGAGGAAACCGAAAGAGAAAAGAATGATACTGGTATGCCAAGAGGGTTTTCTTTGAGTCATAACTGGGTCCTTGGTCCTAACTTTACATACAATTCTCAAGTTGGCTCACACTAAATTTTCAAATTAATTTGAGCTGATTTCTGCTACTTGCAACCAAAGAATCCTCATCCATACATGTCTCCTTCAGAGGGATTTATTTTGTGAATCTTCTTTTCCTTCAAGATTTCCCATATCTAAAAACGTAACTAACCCTTCCCTTCTGTTTTAATTAACAACATTTAAACCAAGCATTCCTGTGTATCTCTTAGGACTCAAAGTGAACCATTTGCATGAAACTTAAATAAATGCCTTTCGATTTGAAAATGACTCCCTCACAAAGACAGTTAGATTCTCTACCATCTGTAAAATGAGAAAAAATTATTATCAGTAGAAAATCTTTCTAGCTCTATGACTTCTTTAGAGACCATTACACTGGAGCGATTTCTGAACTCTATTTCTGTGAACTTGCTATGTGTAAAGTACTGTTCTGTACACTGAAGGAATGCAGAGATAAATGAAACAATGTTACTTTCCTCAGAGAGTTTAGAGATTAGTGAGCGATGAGACCCAGAAACAATATATTAAAAATTAGGATGACATGAACCAAGTGCTGCAATAGAAGTACCATCAATGGGTTCAGAGGAGAGCACAACTATTTCCATCTGGGGTTATTATTGCAGCCTTGATGGATGAATAGAATTTTGATAGATGGAGCTAGATGGTCTGTCCTCCACTAAGAAAAGCTACATTAGGTGTCCCTGTTAAATACTCTCATAGCTTCCTGTATATCTCCCTAATCATGGTGTGTTTTAACTATTATACTGCAAGCTCTGTAAGAACAGTAATCACATTTGTCGTGGCCAATGTCATAGCTTCAGAACTTACCATTATGTGTGGTACATAGCAGTTTTCAATAAGTGCTTTGTGCATGAACGCGTAAACCTAGTTATAAGTCCATGCCACACAGAGAATGGACAGAGGGTGACTCTCTGTTTGAGTGGTTTTAAGGACACCAGTAGGAAGAGCTCATGTAGTTTTATTCTAGTGCATTTACATTAATGTGACTACGCCTCATATGTTTCCTCCTTTCTGTTGCAACCAGCAGATTCTCACTATCACTCTGTTCAGGTTCCCGAAGGGAAAAACTTTGGCTAATTTGTCCATCTTTTCCAGTTAGGTCATACATGTCATTGGCCAGATAATATAATGACTACCTATGAGTCATGTGTCTACCTCTAGGCCAATCATCCATATCTCTAAGGTGGTTCTGTAGTTCAAAACATGAATGTCTAGACAGTGTGATCTAGTTGTGCAATAGATTTGTTTATATGGGAATTTCGATGGGGAAGACAATAACTGATATATCTAGAATATTCTTTCTCATAATAACCTACTATGTGTAATTTAAAAACCTCCTATCCACATTAATTATAGCTACATTAGAGTTTGGTGAATACTAAGTAAGTTATCAGATGAGCTGGTTAAAATAGATGGAAATACTGGAAACTGAGACAAGGTATATATTTTCATAAGTTAAAGTGAAGATGAGTGGTGGGGGTGAGAGCACAATAAAAAGCCACTACTAACACACACGAATTGTTTAATGGTATCCAGTTTGACTGGGGATGTATACATATAGATGTTGGAGGTACGTACTTCTTCGCTGCTGAGATGTGATGAAAGAGGGAGGAAGTTGAAATTACTGGCTGGCGTGAATGTTTGAGATGCACTTGACATTCATTTAACTCTATTTTTCTGCCTCCTTTTTCTTAACCTGAGTAATTTTTATAAATCACTTTACAGGCCCACTGTCAATAAGAAAAGCCCATTTCCTTAACTGTGCTCTGAGACAGGATACACACATTTGGTACAGCTGTCTTTGGCTGATTTTTCCTCATTCTGCCTGACTACACTGTAAGGTGGTTCCTTGCTATTTCTTACTGTGTGTGGAGTCAGGTTGAGAGAAGTAATCAACAATCTTTACTGTGTCTATTTTCATTGACCAGGAATATAAAAGGCAAAACTGACAAATAAGTGAAACTAAGTATAGCAGTAGGTGACGGTAGCAGTAACATTCAGCAGGCTGAAGTTAAGAATTTCAAGATAATTTGTATCCTGTTTGCTACAGTCTACAACTATAGGCAGTCCACAAGAACAATATTAGAAATAATTTCAACTATCAAAAGGACTATATTTGAATCGCAGCTCTCCCCTTGCCCTCAGCATGTATAATCCTGTAGCTGAGACTATTGGTGTCTACCTAATAATCGTATTTCCCCCCGTTTCCTTTCTGGAAGAGCCCTTGATTGGTTCTTAAAGAAGCTGTTAAGCTGCTGAAGTAACAGAGGAACATTTTAAGATTTATTATATAATTTATTATTATTTTGAGTTGTTTTCTTTTAGTTGCAGTTGAAAGTTTACAGAATGACCCTATGGATACTTTTTTCCTCCCTTCTGTGACTCAGTTTCCTTATTTACATCTCCCTCTCTCCTGCACCAGACTTAAGCTGAGCAATACTCATTATTATTAAGAGACAATAATGAATATACATAGTCCCCAAATTAAGATAATTCAATTTAGGACTTTTTGATCTTATGATAGTGAAAAAGCCATACATATTTAATAGAAATTGTGGAATTCTTCTCTTGGCTCAGCATTGAGTGTGCTGCTCCCACGTATAGCCATGTCCTGAGGAACAAATGAAGAAAGATTGACAGTCATGAAAGGACTTCACTTCTCCTCTGGCTCATCTACCGTGGAGGTTTTCACAGGACTGTAAGCCCTACCTTCCCCACCTAATGTCATCCACTTGTCTGTTCTTCATTTGTATATCAGACCACTTAATTTTCCATCTAATTGAGACTGGGTGGTCAAATATTAAAAGCCTCAATCTTACTGAGAGGTAGGATCTAAAATTAATCATTGTGTTGGTCCACTCGCCATTTGAGAAGGTACAAGAGTTTGAACTCTAGGGCTTCTAACAATTTCAGTTCAGAGTATTAGAAAAGTCTGAATATGGGTATGGTCAATTTAAATTTTTGACAAGGATGGAATCTTATTCAGGGATATCTTTCTAGAAGAACTAACTTGGTATACATTTCTGCCATTTCCTTCTGAATGGGGTACAGGTTGGGTTGGATTTTCAAAGAATTTAGTCTTAATCCTTGTGTCCTGTCTGTTTTGAAGTTATATCATTTTTTTTTCCTCAACAATGTAGACAAATTTTCATTTAATGACGAAAATCAAAGTAACCTTCTTGATTCCTGCTAAGGAGAAAAAGTTTTCCTTAGGCATGGGCATATCATATGAAAAAATCCTTCCTTTCGTTTTCTTTCTCCCCAGAACAATAGCTTCTTCTACCATAGACTTTTAGTTTTAAGACTCTTTGGAAGAGGATTAGGAAAGGACGTATGATGTAGAGGAATTCTCTGTGACAGGAATGGGAGGAAAAATACAGATATTTCTGTTCCAGAGGAAGACAGAGATAAATGGAATGTAAATGGAATGTAATAGGGACAAGGTCAGATGTTAGTGATTTCTCTCCATGTGCGCCACCTGCCCCATCAAGATTATCCTTGAAAAGGGGGAGCAGAGTACATAATGAACACAGTATATAGAATTTTTACAGAAAGTTGAAATAAAAAGAGATTGTATTCTACTTTTCCATTTGGGTTTCTGGGAGGATACTACTTAATGAAATCACTCACATTTGCATTGGTGTGTGGATGGGTGCTGAGAAGAGGGATGGTGGCGTAGAGAGCAGGCTGGATACCAGGCATCTCCCTTGGCTTCACATGGTATAAAAAAGGAGGCAGAATGTCCTTGAATAATCAGAAGAGATGACGCAGAGAAAGCTAAGAGTAGAGAGCCAGAAGGCTGCTTTGGATAGGGGCCATATGGAGAATGTAGCTGAGAATTTAGATACTCTGTAATATGAGTGGGAGCCAGGATGGGCCAAGTCATTAGAGTGGGCATGGAGGTTTTCAGGCATTCTGAGAAAAATAGCCCAAGTTTCACCAGCCGTGAATTTTAGCAACAGATTCCAAGGGCTTTTAAATAATCATAAGGGGCCAGGAACATTTTTATGGATGCTTCTAAGGTTCCGGAAGAAGGAACAAAAGACAGTTTTCTGATTTGGGGTTCCTTCTTTCCTCCATCATTAGGGCACTGAAGATACTATTTGTATTCAGAGGCTATGTTGGTTTGGAGAAGGGAAGGTGGGAGAAACCATAACGAGTACCAGAAGAGATTATGTGAATCTGACCATTTAAAGTAAACATGTCTGAGCTACGGGCATGCCTTGTTTTATTGCACTTTGCCTTGTTGGGCTTCACAGATACTATGTTGTTTACAAATTAAAGGTTGCTGCAGTGCTGTTTGATAGTATTTTACCAAAGTAGAACTTCTTTCAGAATTAAAGTCAATTCTCTCAAACTCTGCTGCTGCATTATCAACTACGTTTATATAATACTTTAAATTCTTTATTGTTATTTCAACGATGTTCACAGCATCTTCACCAGAAGTAGTTTCCATTTAAAGGAACTACTTTCTTTTTTCTTTACTCATCCAAAAGAAGCAACTCTTCATCCACGTAAGCTTTATTATGAGATTGTAGCAATTCAGTCACATCTTCAGGATCCACTTTTGCTTTTTTTATTTTTTATTTTTTGAGATGGAGTCTCACTCTGTTACCCAGGCTGGAGTGCAGTGGCATGACCTTGGCTCACTGCAACCTCCATCTCCCTACCTCAAGTGATTCTCTTGCCTTAACCTCTCAAGTAGCTGGGATTACAGGCATGTGCCACCATGCCTGCCCAATTTTTGCATTTTCAGTAGAAATGGGGTTTCACCATGTTTGCCAGGCTAGTCTCAAACTCCTGACTTCAGGTGATCCACTCACCTTGGCCTCCCAAAGTGCTGGGATTACAAACATAAGTCACCACCCCCGGCAGCCTCCACTTTTAGTTCTATGTCTTTGACTATTTCAACCCCATCTGCAGTTACTTCCTCCAGTGCTGTCTGGAACCACTTAAAGCTATCTGTGAGGGTTGAAATCAGTTTCTTCCAAACCGCTTTCAAAAGGCTATAGTTTATTTTGCCAAGATCCATCTGAAAACTTACTATCTAGGGCATCTGTGGCCTTCCTTTAGTGTATTTTTTAAATAATAAGATTTTAAATTCAAGATTACTCATTGATCCATGGACTGCCGAATGGGTACTGTGTTCACAGACATGAAAACAGCATTCATCTCCTTGTACATCTCCATCAGAGCTCTTGGGTAACTAGGTGCATTGCTAATCAACAATAATGTTTTGAATGGAATCTTCTTTTTCCCCCAAGTAGTAGTCTCAACAGGGGGCTTAAAATACTCAATAAACTGTGCTGTAAGCAGATGTGCTGTCATCCAGGTTTTGTGGTTCCATTTCTAGAACACAGGCAGAATAGACTTATCATAATTCTTAGGGACCCTGGGAGTTTTGGAATGATAAATGAGCACTGGCTTTAACTTAAAGTCGTTAGCTGCATTAACCCATAACGATAGAATTCAGCTTCTTTGAAGCTTCAAAGCCAGGCATTGACTTCCCCTCTGTAGCTATGGAAGTCCTAGATGACATCTTCCAATAGAAAGCTGTTTTTTATACATTAAAAATCTGTTGTTTGGTGGGACTACCTTCATCCATTCTCTTAGCTACATCTTCTGGATAACATGCTATAACCTCTACATCAGCACTTGCTGCTTCACCCTGCACTTTTATGTTATGGAGACAGCTTCTCTTCTTTAACCTTGTAAAACAACTTCTGCTGGTTTTAAAATTTTCTTCTGCAGCTTCTTCAGCTCTCTCAGCCTTTATAGAATTGAAGAGAGTTGGAGTCTTACTCTGGATTAGGGTTTCATTTAAGGGAATGTTGTGGCTGGTTTGATCGTCTGTCCAGACCAATAAAACTTCCTGAAAATCAGGAATAAGACTGTTTTGCTTTCTTATCATTTGTGTGTTCACTGGAGTAGCACTTTTAATCTCCTTCAAGAATATTTCCGGCCAGGCGCAGTGGCTCAAGCCTGTAATCCCAGCACTTTGGGAGGCCGAGGTGGGTGGATCACGAGGTCAAGAGATCGAGACCATCCTGGTCAACATGGTGAAACCCCGTCTCTACTAAAAATACAAAAAAAAGTTAGCTGGGCATGGTGGCACGTGCCTGTAATCCCAGCTACTCAGGAGGCTGAGGCAGGAGAATTGCCTGAACCCAGGAGGCGGAGGTTGCGGTGAGCCTAGATCGCGCCATTGCACTCCAGCCTGGGTAACAAGAGCGAAACTCCAACTCAAAAAAAAAAAAAAAAAAAAAAAGATTATTTCCTTTGCATTAATGACTGGGTTAACCAGCACAAAAGGCCTAGCATTCAGCCTATCCTGGCTTTCAAAATACCTTCTTCACTAAGCTTAATCATTTCTAGCTTTTGATCATCTAAAATAAGTGAGTGCAGCAATTCCTTTCACTTGAACAGTTAGAGATCATTGTAGATTTATTAATTGGCCAAATTTCAATATTGTAGTGTCTCAGGGAATAAAGAGGCCCAATGAGAGGAAGAAAGATGGGAGAATGACCAGTTGGTAAAGCAGTTAGAACATACACAACACTTATCCATAAAGTTCACAATCTTAGGTGGGTGAGAAAATCATGGTGCCCCAATTGAATTACAATAGAAACATCAGAGATCACTGACCACAAATCCATAACAGATAGAATAGTAATGCAAACATTTAAAATATTGTGAGAATTACCAAAATAGGACACAGAGAGATCAAGTGAGAACAAGCTGTTAGATAAATCGCCTGGCACTAATGGACTTGCTCAACACAGGGTTGCCACAACCTTTCATTTTTAAAAGCTCAATATATGCAGGATGCAATCAGTGAACACAAGAAGCAGAGGTGTGCCTGTATAAAGTTGCAGTTATGCAAGATGGCTAAATATTACAAGTCTTCGGTATAACATTGTGTTTATAGTTAATAATACTGTATTGTGTACTTAAAAAAGTTTGAGGATACTAAGCGTCATTACCATAAAATTTTTTTAGTTAAATAGCCAATTCAATAACTTTCCTAATTTACGCAGACATATATGTAAGAGGCTGAGCCAGAATTTGAACCCAAGTCTGTCTGACTTTCCTATTGAATCTACCTTGACAAAATAAAGATGTAATTCCTAATAGGGTCATAGAAGCCAAGAAAAATCTGTCAAAGAAACCATGCTGGTGTAAAAAATAGGACTTGCATAATTTCCCAAGACCAGATGAGGAGAGGGGTGGGAGCTACATTTTCTGTTTATGCAGGAAAGGGCCATTTGCTGCAGAGGTGGATTCATGGCTGAAGAATGTTACCAGTGGCTAAAGTGCATTAGTCCTGAGCTCATCCCCATCCAGAGCGTTAATAGTTGATTTCCCATTCCTCTTAGGTTCTGAGTCCAATACTGTCTAACCTCCCACTATTAGCCATTTTGAAATATAGTGGCATCTTTGGTTTAAATATGAAATATGAATGTATACATAACCAGTAGAAATGTTTATTAAGCATAAAAAAGTAAGTTTTGCTTTTTTTTTTTAAATACCTTTACAGTGTAAAGTAGACTATAGGCATTCTTTTGATAGCAAATTTGTCCAGTTGTATATCCAGTAGATGTCAGCATTGGGCTGTTTCTGACCATTTAGCATATCTCCATATTATTTTGAAAGGACCATAAATATTCCATATAAAATATACTGAGATGTAAAATAGCAGGTGCAGCAAATCTGTGGTGAGGATACATTTAATGGGTGAAGGATTCAATATTCCATCTATGGAGCAAACAACTGTATATAAAAACCCCATCTGTAGCTTTTTTATCCATGTCCATTTTAAAAAATCAATTTATTTCAACATATCAGAGTACTATTTTGTAGAAGATAGCGTTATACAATTAAGTGAAAAAATGGATTAAATACATTAAAAAATATAAATATTTGAGTAATTTTAGGTTGCATCTTCTTACATTCAGAAAGGCACACTAAAGAATTTTTTTAAATCTCATTGAGATAAATTTTAATCATAAAGTTTTTAGGATAATGATTCTTGAGTTACTCTCTTTTCAGTATTAAGATTTTGGCTCCTAATTGCCTGAACCCGGGGAGGCGGAGGTTGCGGTGAGCCGAGATCATGCCATCGCACTCCAGCCTGGGTAACGAGCAAAACTCCGCCTCAAAAAAAAAAAAAAAAAAAAAAAAAAAAAAAAAGGATTTTGGCTCCTTTGGAACACATTAAAACCATTTCTGGTAATGGCACCCCAATGAAGCCAAATGGATGACTGATCAACATTAGGTGGAAGATAACATGTATATCATGCCTCCAGTAGATTCTAGAGTTGATGCAAGTATTTTAGATTATTGGCACATAGAACACAAGTTTCCTAGGATATCACTTAGTTCTGTGGTTGCACTAAGGCTATCAGGCCTGTGTCAAACAGAAATTGATTAAGAAAATGTGAAAACATTCTTATTTCCTTAAGAGTAGAGTCTTACTCATCCAAACTTAGTCAATTCATTACAATTCATGTAGCAGCAGAGTAACGGAAGCTGGAAAAAGCTAGAGAAATCGTTTAGTACAGAATCTTCATGAGGAAATTGAAGACCAAAGAGACAAAAAAGACCTGCTTGAGGTATCAGAGCTAGTGTGTGAATAAGAGTCTTCATTCAGCATTCTAGTTCATCTCAGAACAAAAAATATATGCAGAGAACATGTGCATATTCTATGGTAGACTTCGAGAGGAATTAAAAATTGTCCTTCTCTCAAGGTCCTTGGAAGATAGGAGAATTCAGGAAGTGGAAACATTGATAAAACGTTAAAGTATATTTAGCAATTTTAATGACGGATATGCTCAGAGTACACATAAGTAACACTTAGCCTAGTTAGGAAGGTTTTTCATGATTTCTAGAAAATGAGCTATTTGTTGCTTGAAAACTCTTCCAGGAGCTTTGTTATCAAACTAGGAAAAAGAGAGCATCACTCTTTGAAGGGGAAGCAAATGAAGTCTGAAGCTGACTTGACTGATCAACTATATTTTGATGTTTTGGGTTTTTCCCCTTAGCTTGAAAATCAGTCTAGTTCAATATTTTCCAAGTGCTGGTAATGTCTGTATCAGAATCATCTCAGAGATTCGGATTCAGAAGATTGAGTGGCCTAAATAAAAGAAAGGGAAAAATGTAAGTAATGGGAATTTTGCGGCACCGACAAATGTAGGAACCACTTATCTAGCCTACACTGAGCCACCCGTATGAGTTCATCTTGAGATCAATAGAATGAAATTTGCACTTTAAGAAATGTAGTCTTTGGTTCTATAACAGAAGCAAGTTAGTTCATATAGAAATCAATACCATAACTGTGACCTCATTTATACTTTATTCTCACCCACAAAATTCTTAGGTCACCATGTGTGGTTGTTAACTGGGTTTTTGGGGTGCAGGAGAGGCACAGCTCCTCTGAGAGCTTCTTCGTCTCTGCTATCTCAAGAATGAGAGAGGGGACCACTGCAGGTGCAAGGTACGCTTGTAAATACCAGACCCAAGAAGTGTTGCAGAAAGGTGATTTTATTTAGACAGAGAAAAGAGAAAAAAAAGGGGAAGAAGAGAGAAGACTTCCATAAAAAGTGTGGAAGGGGACTTCAGAGGGGAAATCAGGCTGGGTGCGGGGACAAGGACTTTTAACATGGGAGGAATTCCCTCCTTCTCCAAGCCTCACTGCCTAATGAAAAGAGTTCCTTTAAACTTCTGCTGGAGTGATTGACTTGTGACCTTTTCCAATGCCCTCAAAAACAAAAACAAAAACCATTAAATCTCCTGGATGGAGAGAGATGGGAAGGGGGCATGGCACTTGGAATTTCTTGCCCTTAAAACTATGCCCCCTTGTGGACCAGGTAAGAGAACACATTCCCTCATGATGACTACATCCAGAGAGAATGAGTGGCTTGAGACATTGGTAGTATATGTATCTGATCATATCAATATGCTAAAGTGACATTCAAATTATGATCTACCTCAAAATAATCTAGGTGAGTTTCAATGATCATGCAATAGACTGCTGTCCGGAAATGATGGTTTAGCAAATCTTTTCCTTGTATTTTTCTGAATGATGGGAAAGAACACCTCTTTTATGGGCACTATATAATATTTCCAACCATATTCTTTCATCTTTTTGGGACACTGCAGGGAAACACATTAGGTCATAACTCAGCACTAGAGGAAAAATCTGATGATGAACCTAGCTTGTTCAAAGCCTCTTTGACATTAATCTGCCCTATGCAATTACTGTGTGTGAGATTGAAGATCGTATTTCAGTTCTGTATACCAGAATACAAAACCCTATCATACAATTCATCCAAATCTTTACAGAGATATTCCTCTGCAGATAACCAGTGTAGTACTGGAAATATGGACAGATTCTAGGGAATATAATTGCCCAGTTTCTTAGTTAATGGTGTCAGGATCAGTGACAAAAATTATTGTACATTCCCCCAGATTTCTGTGAACTAAAATTATTCACAGCAGTGGGAAAAAGAAAATGTACTTTAATACCCAAGCTGTTTTTCATTCGTATTAACTAACAAACATTCTAAATAATATTTTTGGTTTACATTCAACAATCCTTGTTTCTCCCCATTTTACTAAAGTGTAAATGAGTTCACCGTTATGGTTTGATTTCTATATGAACTATCTAACTTGGTTCTCTTACAGGTCCAAAGAGTACATTTCTTAAAGTGACAAATTTCATGCTATCGATCTGTTTCTGTGTGTTCTAGGTGGTTTTATTTGAAATGTATTCATCATAAAGATGAGAATTGTGCAGAGAAGTAAATGGGGTTGTAAATAGGGATGGGGAGATGGTTGTGGAGATGCCGTTCCTCAGTTTGGACATAGTAGTTCTTACCCTTCATTTGCATGGTTTTTTATAAACAAAGTTAAGTTTGCATACTTAAGAATCCTCTATCTAAAGTAGATCTAATACTTTTCCAGATTAATCATATAAATCATATACTTTATTTATAAAGCCCTTCATTTATCCCTTTCCAAGATTAATTATTTTAGCATGTTCATTAATATAGTTTCATTACTCTGGATACTTTAACCTATTTTATTAATCGGTTGCCATTTGCCTATTTTCTTTTTGCCACGTAAGAAAGGCATTTTCTTTGAGGTTGGAGACCGAAGTAACAGGCAGGATATTAGAGAAAGAGTTTTTGTTTCTTCCCCATACGTAGCCTGCAAATCAAGTCTTTTATTACTTGAGGCTCTGTACTTTGGTTTCAGTGGCCATACTTTGATCACTGCATCCAACACTATCTCGCTGATGGATATTGATTATGAAGTTGATTAAAATGATTGGCTTTAATGGACACAATCTCATGAGGAGGATGCACATTTAGGGTTCAGTTGATTCTTTGTCCCTCAGAGAGACAAATATCTTGGGGTCATACAGCTGCTGTATAATCTCTAGAATCAGTCTGTTTATTTTTGCCAGTCTACCAAACTAGTCTCAGAGGGATTTAGTGTATTTAGTGTATGTTTGTTGATATTAACTGAGAAATATGAGTGTGTATGTGGTGTGTGTGCACACGCACATGTGTGTGTGTGTGTTTTCTAGGTGGCTTTATTTGAAATTTATTCATCATGAAATTAGAGTTATCTGCATACCTTTTAATTCGGATTTAGTCTTTGTACTTGATTTTCTCTAAAGACTGCCTGTCAGTGCTTCAAAAACATCAATGACTGATAGATTTCTATACAGCTGCCTGGGCGGCTGTGGTAATGAAATGTGAATATGCTTTCACAATATCTGAAGATTTCTGCTTGGGATTATGAGCAGAAAGAACAGATTTTTAAGAGAATGTTAGCATATTCTTCAAATGTTGTTTTGAACCTGCTGAAACAAAATAATCTATCATTCCAGGGCTGCTTTAGCTTTATTGGTTCTAACAACAGGATATCCTCTCATTAAAATCCTCTGCCTCTGTCTTTCTCTCTCTGTCTTCTCTCTCTTTCTCTTTAGAGCTCATTATAATAGAAGTCAGGAGATCTGCTCTCAAAGACAGCACAGTAATAAGCATTAAAGGGTTGTTTTCAAAGAAATGAGATACAATCCTGCATGGGTGAAATGTTAAAGAAAAGAAAAAGGCCTTTTAAATGTCCTTTCTCTGCATATACCCTTATGATTTAAAGTGATTTAGAAACTATTTTCTGGCCATGTGAATGAAACGGGTCATGTTTCCCCTGAGTATGAATATTTTTGATTATTTTTGCATTTTTTTATCTGAGCATAAAATAATTATTCCTTAAAAAAAGATTCAGAATCTACATAAAATCAATGTGGTCAGACTCTGTTTTTATTATTTTCCTGAAACATACAAAGCAGATTATTTTATTTTGTTTTTTTAAACTGAAAATTAACAACTACAGGACATCTAAAGAGAATCAAATGATAAATAATGTTTAGAGGTACAAACTCAACAGACTGTCTCAAGCCTAAGGCAGCCCTGTGTGTGAATCTCTCTCAGACCCCAGCCAGGGAACAAGCTAGAGGCACAAATGTCACTGCGAGATCAATACAATATATTCCAGAGCCAGTCATTTCAGGTCTTGAGGGTGCCAAGAACACTCCACATCAGTTGGCATACAGAATGTTTCAGCTTGGAGGAGGTGGAAAGAAGAGCACTCACACTCCACCAGGAACAAAAGGAGATGGCTTTAGTAAATATAATATACAGATTTTCGAGGCTATAACTAGGGTGTCCAGTTAATGAAATATTTGTTAAGAACCGTAATAAGAGGCAACTAATATTATTTAGTCTAAAATCAGTAGAACCCTTTGAGGTGAAGGTCTGTGTGACATCTCAATATCTTAAATTTCCACAGGAAAATTTTCAACAAAATGCAGCTTTAGAGGAAAATAGCCAAAAGCACTATTGACAAATATACCTCTTAAATCTCTTTTTCCTTTATAATAAAAATCCACAGTCTCTGAAATGACATTTAATAATATAGGATAGTATTATATTTCTGTTTGCCCTAAAAATGCAATGGTTTCTTATGTCTTTCAGCCTCAAGCTTTATTCCAGGAAGGTAATTCTGAAGATACCTATCTTCTTGAGAGTGAAATTTTATGGAATCCTAGATTTCTCCTTCCTAGGAATAACAATAATGACTTTTTTTATTTAACATAGGATTTTACTATTTTGTCCATTTTGGTTTGTGTGAACATATGCATCAAATTTAAAGGTTTCTAACCCCAGGGAAAGTTCTAAGCATATAACTTAAAATAAATTAGTTCATGCAAGTGAATTCTACCAGCAGTTGTTTGAAAGAAATACCTGTGGACCAACACACTGGAAATGTGAACTTTTAAACTCCCAGATAGAAGGAACAGAATAGATAGCAGTGTTCCTACTGAAAGGTCCAAGTATCTCCCTAGGCACAGAAAACAGGCAAGTTCCAGACTTTCCCTATGGGAAATGGTATCAGGTATCAAATTACAATTGATTTTATTTGGTTAGGTTCAAATTTTATGCCCCTACAGCAGGTTTGGGTTTTTTTTTCTAGGCATAGGTGTTGGGAAATGTTACACAGATTATATATAAACCAAAGATTATGTAAAACCATAGTCATATTTGCTCCAGCCATGTGAGTAAAAAGTCATGATTCACCAGGCGCGGTGGCTCACGCCTGTAATCCCAGCACTTTGGGAGGCCGAGGTGGGCGGATCACGAGGTCAAGAGATCAAGACCATCCTGGCCCACATGGTGAAACCCCGTCTCTACTAAAAATACAAAAATTAGACTGGCATGTTGGCATGCGCCTGTGGTCCCAGCTACTTGGGAGGCTAAGGCAGAAGAATCACTTCAACCCAGGAGGCGGACATTGCAGTGAGCCAAGATTGCGCCACTGCACTCCAGCCTGGCGACAGAGCAAGACTCCATCTCAAAAAAAAAAAAAAAAAAAAAAAAAAAAAGGCATGATTCAGGGACTGAACCCTTTCACCCAATTTTGATTATTATTATTATTTTTTAAATCTGATGCTTGAGACAAGGACTCTGAGTGTTATAGTTTGCATTCCTCCAGAAGCAACCTTCCTCTTGAGACAAGGATTCAAGGGCAATTTTCTTAGTTGGGATCCCAGGAAATATTAGGAAAGGGGAGGAAAGAAAGCCAATACTTGGTTTTATCAAGCAGCTTACCACTCTGGGGAACTCTGCCTTCATCCCAATAGGGAACTCTGGGGTACACAGTGAAATATGCATCTCAGAGTCAGTCAGACTCTGGCATCTCCTGTCAGTCATTGTTATGGGCTGTTTCTAGTGTTCCTTAATTTCTCAGCATTTCTGGCCTGCCTGGTAGATGAGCAAAGCAGATCTTAGTGGCCGGAGGGAGCCCTCAGGTAGCGCTGCAGATGCTGGCAGTTTGTGTTAGAAGGTGTATACAGTAGTGGTGACTGCAGAGAGCATATGGGAGGATACTGACAGCATCTGCTACACTGGGTCAGAGAGATAAACTCAAAGATCTTGGACCAATCTGAGTTTGGCAGCAGAATGAAATAATATTTTACACTGAGGTTAAGTCTTTAAGACAGATTATAAGGCAAATGTTACATAAAGCAAAATTACCTTTGGAAATACGTTAGAAAGATGTCATTTTGGAGGCTGACATACCATTTCTCAATAGATTCAACTTCCAGGTTTATTTTCAGCATGGGAATAGAGCACTGTTTCTGCATTTGGGCATCAGATGAAAAGTAGTTGGCTTGCATTTGGGGGCAATGTTGTATGCAAAAAAATGCTATCTTTAAACATTGGAATCACACTCATTTTTTTTAAGAGACACATGAGACCTGAGACTGAGGCAATACCGTTAACTCTTGTTTTTCACACTCAGATTAGGGCTTGTGCTCCATTGGTGGAATGATAAGTGGAATTTTCTGTACTGTTTAACTCTCTTTCTCTGAGGGACTGAAGTTAATTATGTGCAACTTAAATATACATATGATGGGACTCCATTTTATATAATAACCAAACTTAATAGAATCATGAATAGGTTCGCTCTTTGTGTGTAACTAAGATGGTTGATGTGCTTGGGAAATAAAATGGATTCCAACCACTTTTTATAGCAATGAGTTAAAGCCCTTTTAGTGATTGACACAAGTTCCGGAACTAAACAGATATCTAGATTTAGCTACCAAAAGGTAAATTGCAGATCTGCTCTTCAGGAAAAAGCAGAAGGATTAGGAGCTCAGACAATTGCTATTTTACAGTAAGATGTGGAAATCATCACACATCTTAATCTGAATCTTATTTTCATGAATGGGAATTAGGTAAAAACAAGAGTTGAAAGGTAGGAACAGAGAAAAAAGGAAAGGAAAACAATTTAAATACACAAATCCACATGATCATATCTCATTGGCAATGTCATTTAGATATTTGTCCTAAACGGTGGTTCTCCACTAAGCAGATCTTTCTTTCATAACCTCATAATAACCCCCACTGATCTTAACATTGTATTTCTGTTATGCCATTTAAAAAATATGATTTCCAACTGGATCACAGGAATAGAGCTGAGGTGCTGAGATGTTGAAATGGATGTACTATTCAAAATGCAGGTGTTTGTTATGCTCACTGTATCCCTGGTGCCTACAGTAGTGTCTAGAATGCAGTGTGTGACTGAGAAATCACTCTTGATAAAAATAAATGGTGATTGGTGTATTAAGGTGATTTTCTTCCTGTTATCTAGCTGAATTTACTAATTCCAAGTTTTAGGTGGTCCATAGGAAAGACCTTGAAACCTATCCTTAGAAAATGGGGTTTGGCAGTATTTAACAGGGTAAAATAATAGGATGAGGGAAAGCCTACTGGAAGCTAGATGGAGGACCATGGAAAGAAAAGCTTCCATGAGTAAAAAGGAATGTGATTTGATAGGCCAAATTTAGCAACAATACGGAGTAAGAAAAGGAACAGTGGTTCTGCAAGAGTGTGAAATAATACTTGAAGGCATCCCTGGGTCCCCAGGCAGCCCTAAAGACCTCTTTTCTCTATGCTACCACTTTTTGTATATATTTCCATTTTAACATGTATGACATTGCATGTCATTATTTTTTGTATGGCTTTTGTATGGCTTTGTATTTTCAGACTCTAAGATAACTGCTTCAGATCCTTGGCTCAAAGGAGAGAGGTAATAGGACCCTTCAGTTGCTTTCTAAATTGCACGTCAATACTGCTCATGAATAGGCTATGGTAATACTTTTCCAAATAGATGCAGTTTTCTCATGTGCTATGCCTTTGCACCTGTTGCTTTTGCTTGAAATGCCTTAGGTCTGCTTGACCAAACTCCTGTTCTTTAAATCTTAGCAGATATTCTGTGTCCTCTGTGAAGCCTCCAGCTTGGGGACTCTCTTCTTATGTTCTCATGGCATTGAAATTACTGTATTGTAGTCTGACATCATGCTTGGGGCTTGTTTGTTCTCAAGGCTATTGATGAGAGCCCTTTCATCCCTGCCTCAGTAGTCTCCACCATCTCTGAAGATTCTGCCATGACTCCATTGATTATCTCCAATAAATTTCCTAGAAAGTTCTTGAGCAATCAGTTATCTGTGTCTTATAATAGTAGACAAGAAAAAGAGAGCTTGCAGAACTCTGGAGCCGTAGCCCTGGGCTTAGAGAATTGAATGTATATGCTGTCTTTCTACCTGCTCAGAATCCTACTCCTGCCACTTTGAACCCACCCCATTCTTTCTGGGTGTGTTTTTTATGATAATTATGTTTTTCCTTCTCTTTGTCTCATCAATGGAGATTGAGAGTGAATAGGATTTGGCACATTAGCATCTGGAAACCCATGAAACTGAGATAATTAGTTTCATGACTTATGATATTTAAGCTTGTTCTCAGAGATGTATGGTGGCCCTTACAGTCTTTAACCCCACAGCTGTAAGTCCCTGAAAACTGGCACTTAGCAGATTTGTTAGCTGAATGAGTATGTGAGATTACATACTTGCCTGGAGATTTTCTTTACTACCCTAAACCCCTAGAATCAGAAATGTGAACCACCCCATGCTGAAGGATAATAAACCTTAACAGTTAGCATCAGTGTTCAGTTTCTGACCCAGTTAACATCTAGAAGACAGGAAACATTAATTCTATCTCTTCTAAGCCAATATTTGGATTTATGGCCAGAAAAGAAGTACTTTAGTTCCTTGAAGCATTTACCTCATCTATAAAATAAGAACTATAGCTTCCTATCAGTTAAAATGGGAGCAATTTACTGACCTTAACCAAATGGTTATTTAGAATTAGCCATGTATATTACATTTTCATTCTGAGGATGTTTTATTCTTTTTGAAACATGATCACTTACTATATATTATTTAATCCTTTGAGTAACACAATGAAGAAAGGAATCAAGCTATTACAAATTGAGTGGTAGGTAAAAACAAAAGGACACAAGGTGATCCTATGACTTACCACAATCTTGAAGCTAATTAGTGACAGAGCCAGGGCCATCCCATGAGGCAAACTCATTTTTAATATACAGATAGAATACTCAGAACATTTTTCAGCTCTCAGTGTGTGCTAGTCTCTGCTTTGTGTGATACATGTATTAACTTGCTACATTTCCACAACAACTCTCAGAGACAGGGTGGTAGGCTGAAATTTTGGCCCAGTTCTTAATTCCTTCCTGTCTGGTTTTTCACCACTTCCTTGCCATAATCTTATTGTAGAAGGAACATATTTCTCCACCTCTTGACATGCCCATGTCACATACTTTGCCCAATTACATGTGGATGGAAATGCCAGTCTTAAGATCAAACATAGGCCTTAAGAAGCTTATGTGGGCCAGTTGTGGTGGCTCACACCTGTAATCCCAGAACTTTGGGAGGCTGAGGAGCACAGATCACTTGAGGTCAGGAGTTTAAGGCCAACCTGGCCAACATGGCAAAACCCTGTTTCTATTAAAAACACAAAAATTAGCTGGATGGGTAATGTGTGCCTATAATTCCAGCTACTCGGGAGGCTAAGACAGGAGAATCACTTGAACCCAGGAGGTGGAGGTTGCAGTGAGCCAAGATCTCGCCACTGTACTCCAGCCTGGGTGACAGAGAGAAAAACTGTCCTGAAAGGAGGAATGATATTCCATGCATAGCTGCCTTGATTGGATACAGGCTTGCAATGAAAACCAGAGCTGCTCCAGCTGTTGCATCTGGAAGCAGAGGACAGCTCCCACCTCCAAGCCAAGCCTAATGTAGATCAGTTGGACCCTAGCCTATTTTTAGATCCACGAGAATGATTACTCCTTAAACTAATACGTTAGAGTGGCTTGTTTGGCAGCATTATTGTGGCAATAGCTTACTGATATACATAGGTAATACTTGCAGATAAGGAAACACACTGAAGAATTGGGAAGAGAGGTAATTAGTTTAGAGTTGCTCTATAAGCAGAAGGTCTAGGATTTGAACGCAAGCAGTCTGCCTCTAGAGCTAAAATTTTTAAATCCCATTCACTGCCTTCCTCATATTCTAGTGGAATTAATTCTAGAACTAAATTGAATTACTCAGAAATTTTGTTTGAAAGGGGAAGCAGAAAGGAAGTGATCTAAAAAAAAAAATGTGGGAATTTTGGAGTCAGACACTCCCAGTTTCCAAACTCAACTCTACCACTTTCTATGTGACTTTATATCAATTATTTAGTGACCCTGAACTTAAGTTTCCTCAGACAAATGGTAACGATGTTGACTCTATTATGGGCATTACATATCTAATTAAACCCATTCATTTCACACCCTTATGTGCTAGATACTGTTCTAGGCACTAAAATACTAAAATAAGTAAGACTTACTCAAATAGCTTCCAATCTAGAAGAAAAAATAGACAGTATACAGCAATATAAAGGAGATAGTAATTATGTAGCACACAACAGAGAAAGACCACAGATAAGGAGCACTAAACTATATATTAGTCAGGGTAAAATAAGGAATTGACTCATGAGATTACAGAGGCTGAGAAGTCCCAAGATTTGCAGTTGGCAAACTGGAGACTTAGGAGAGCCCATGGTAAAGTCCAAAGGCCTGAGAACGAGGAAAGCTGATGAGTTCCAGTCTAAATACAAGTCCAGCATTCCAGCATTGAACATTCCTGCTCAAAGACAGGGAGAGAGAGAAAAAAAATGCTCCCTTACTCAGCCTTTTTGTTCTATTTAGTCCTTCAATAGATTGGATGAAGCTCATCCACACTGGAGAGGACAATCTACATTACTTAGTCTACAATTCAAATGTCAATCTGATTTGGAAACACTCTCATAGACAGATCCAGAATGTTGTCTAACCCAACAAGTGAGGACTTCATGGCCCAGTCAAGTTATCACAAAAAATTATCTATCACCCTTTGATTTGGGAGGTGCTAGGAGAGGCATTACTTATTCCGGTCTTATAAAAAAAAATATGAAGCATTAGCATAACACATATGAGGTGCTCTGTACTTGTTCATTTTGTTTCTCTCTATCTCTTCAAAGGTCATAAGAACAAACGCTATTTTCTTGGCCCAGCAAGAACTTCTTAGGCCATAAAGCATGGCAGACCTCTTTTCCTTATGTGCTGAATTAAAGAAATGCTGACTCTTCTGCTGATGGTAAGGGTCACCAGCATGGTTCATTTGCAATTGCAGAACGTAATTCCACCTCCAAATAGAATGTTTTTGGATGGCATTTTAAAATCTCCAATTGGTTTTTACTTATGAGATGAATTTATAGTGAGTTATGTTACAAGGTAATTTAACCTGACAAGACAGACCATACAGAACATTCACAGACAAAGTTTTGTTTCTCCCTGGAGAAGAAGCTGTTAGAATAGAGTGGTAATCGCTGTAACATGATCAGCATGGGGGAGATTGATCACACCTAGGAAAGTGACCTCTTCGAGGGTCTTTGCAAAAGGCACACCTTTCCTGTTGATTGATTACACATCAGGGTGACCATTCCTGGATGGGAAAACCCAGTGTGGTCCTCACCTTCTGCTGGCACATGCACTTTTTTACTTAGTGCTCATACAAGATTGATGTGCAGCAGCTGGAGTGTAGGGTCCCAAACATTCATGCCGTGAAAACCCAGCTAGTTTTGAAAAGAGAGAGAAAAGGATTTATTATCTACAAACATAATTACAATAAGCCCAATTCAAAATGGTGATTAAATTTTAATAAAGCCCATGGAGGGTGGTCTTCTTGCTGAGAAGGGGAGTGAGATGTATTTATAGAAGAAAGGGCTATTTCCCTCTGCATCCTGACCCTGATATGTCACGGGGTTAGTGTTGCATGAATAGTTTTCGTGCCTCAAATTTTATTGTAGACGATTCTTCTTTCACTTTTATACCAAATCATCCCAAATTGTCAGTGTCATCATCTGATGCTGGTGACTTCCCCTCGTTCTTTGTATAAATTGGCAGTGGTTTAATGGTCTTTTTCTTCACCCCAGTTTTCTCCCCTTCCCGAATCATTTCAATATACACAAGGACAGTATGTCTATTGCATTCTCTCTGTGTCTGCACTCCCTCAACTTCCGGGATCTTTACCTTTATTAACACACTCCTTAGAGCATGTCATCACCTGCTTGTCATCACCTTGAACTTCCAGCTGTTTCTGAAATGTTAATTTAAAACATTGTAGTCTCTGACCGCATTTTTTCTTTTTCTTTTTCTTTTCTTTTTTTTTTGCTATCTTTGCATCTCCCTCTAGATTTGTGACAACAAATCTAGGTTGTCACTAGATTTGTCTCTCAAGTTCTTAGTACCACTAATCCTTTGATCCTTTTATTTTTCCCCTGTCAGCCCCCTCTGGTTGTCACCTCCTGCTTTACCCAGCTAAAACCCCACAGTCTTCAAACATTTTTGTTGTTGTCTTTGTTATCCTCAAATCCCTTGTCCTGTTTTCTTACATCTTGGCTATCTGGAAAACCTTCAACTTTAGATCAATTTGGTTTTATTTATATATTTATTGCCTCCTTCCTACCTAGGAAACTGAACATTAAAAAAAAAAATCACACAACTCTGACAGTTAATGTCATTTAATTGCCATTACTAATTAATTTTGTGAACTCATTCATCAAAAAGATCAATACTACCTAACATCTCTTCTTTGAGTTTCTTACCACTTTTTATTCCATTCTGAAAATCAGCTTTTTCAAAATTTATCTATTCTCTTTAAAACTCTGTATTTTCTCTCTATGCTTCTGAGCTGACAACTTTGGCTCTGACTTTCTAAAGGAGAGAGAAATTATTAGATTGGAATTAATTCAACCTACTAACTTGTTACATTTGATCAGTTCTTCCTTGTTCTCTATCTCTTCGTTAAAGTGGAACTGCAAATCTTGTTTTAAAGCTATTTATCCATAATTCATACCCTTTCCCTCCCATTGCTGTTTACTTATCTGATATATTCAACTTTTTATGCCAGAAACTTGATTCTCATCTTTGACTCTTCAATCTTTCTCGTTTCCAACATAAGACAATCATCACTATGTCCTGTCAAAACTACTTCCTAAATACTTTTCAAATTCACTGCTTTTTCTTCATTCTACTGCCACCAGGTTGCTGCAATAGCCTTTTCATAACCAATAATTTGGCCTTACCTTGATCCAGACTTAGCTCAATTCAACCTGTCCTTCATATCGATATCTTAGCTAGAGTGATTTTTCCAAAATGCCAGTATGATCCCGTGACTTTCCTACTTAAAATCTTCCATGCTGCCTTTGAAGTTTGAAGTCTGTAAGGCAGTTTCCAAGTGTTTCACTTCCTTGCAAACTTACCTTTCCTGCTTTATTTTCCATAATACCTCTCACTTTACCTTGAAAACCAATCTGCAAGTAAACAAAATTACGTGAATTTCCACCAATTTGACACCCCTGGTCTTACTTCCCAGTCATTGCACTTGTTGTTGTCTTTATCTTTCTTTGATCCTGTTCTCTGTTTTAGGTTTCAATGGAAGCGTTACTTCCTCTGTGAACTTTTAACTTGACTCCCCCTTTAAGACTAAGTTAGATATCCCTCTGGTGTATTGCAAGTATTTGCTTACTTGGGCTCTCCTCCTCTAGACTGTGAGATCCTGAAGGGCTGGAGTTTTCTTTTCACTGGGCTATCCTCAGTGAATTTGTCACAAAGAAGAGGCTCAATAAATATTTGTTGACAGAAGGAATTCCAGCAGCACAGTGACACATGCTGTCGTATTTCTTTTTGCTGGTTATATAGAGAGAGAAGGTTTGGAACAGCCGGTAGCTAGGCAGTCAACATGCACAAATAGAGAAAATGTGGAAAGTCTATTCACTTTAGCATAGAAGATAATTTTTAGAAATGTAATCATTACAAATTTGAGCTCATCTTTATTTGAATATCATCTTGTTTTTGGAATTTCAAAGGCTTCTGATATTCCATTGTGTACATCCTTACACATCTATCTTTGTTGTGAATGAGATTATCTTTTATAGATTTTGTTTGGGGGGGCTGGGGAGTAGCAAAGACATTCTATTGTTTTCTCAACCACTTTATGCCAGAAAAATCTGCAAATATCAGCTAAGATATAATAGTTTGTTTTCTTGCCAGGTGGTTAGGTTTTCATTCAACAGTGGCATTTTATTAGAAATATACTATCACAGATAATTTTCAGAAGGGCATTTGAAATGGATTATTATATGGAAAGGGAATTTTTAAATACTCAGCTCTGTACTTAAAACTCCTGGATGAAACAGCAAGAGTATAGTTGGTCTAATGGGACCACTTAAAATTCTGTGTTGCAAAGTGCTCCTAAAGACAACTTTTAGTTCTCTCATAATTCTGGGTTGCACACACGCAATCTGCTAGTTTTAATCATGTTGCAGGGAGGCTATTTGACAATTGAGTAGTAATGAGATTTAGTGTACATTTTATTTAACCTTCTACCAGGTAGGCCAATTAAAATGTTACATCTGAAAAAGCACATATTCCAATTTCTGCCTAGGGATGTAATACATTAACTTACATTTGGACATACTTTTGCTTTATACCCTTCATTTAATGACATCTACCAATTTATTCTATTGTGCTGTTTGCTTACCTCCTCAAGGTCCAGTGATAGATAATAAACTCCAAGCCACGGATTTAATCTCACAGAAGAGAGTTGGTATTCACTACACTGAACATGAAAGACATACCTGCCCCATGCTCATGCTATAGCTAGCCATTTTTCAATTGCGGCCAAAAAAGAAAAAGTGAGATTGGATGGATTTTTTCAAAGGCACCCTCTTCTTTTTGTAGAAAAGACATCAAACAGCTTGATCAAGAGGTAAATATTACTGTTACTAGAACCCTTTCTTAGTAATTATGGTTTTCCTATTATCCCAGAGTAAGGTAAAGAAGAATGAAACAGTCTGGCTCACAGAATCTCAGGAAACTCTAGTGTCTTCATAATGTCACCAGCACTATAAAAACAAACAACAAATTAAGCCCAATTCTAAAGCACAATGTTTTTCCGTAATGTATTTCAGTGACTTATTTAAGCAGAAAAATATATAAAATTAAACAATTATAAGTAAAAGTTTAGACAGAACAATCACGTGACTGGGTAGGGACACAAATAAATGGATGGAGGAAGCTGAACATGTGACTTCACTGTATCATGCATTGCTACTAGAATTCCAAGATGCCATGTACAAATTCATGTCTGTTTGAGAACTATCAATCACATGGTCTAATTATTGGGAAAAATTTGGATCTGCTCTTCAATTTTGGGCAGTCAGCTCAGGCTGCCATAACAAAATGCCACATACTTCATGGCTTAAAGTATAGAAATTTGTTTTCTTCCTGTTCTGAAGTCTGGAAAATCCAACATCAAGGTTCTAGGCGGGGTTTGATCTCTGGTGAAGGCTTTCTTCCTGGCTTGCAAACAGCCACTTTTGTCCCC
The DNA here is from genome assembly GCF_048565385.1 of Saimiri boliviensis. Taxonomy (NCBI): domain Eukaryota; kingdom Metazoa; phylum Chordata; class Mammalia; order Primates; family Cebidae; genus Saimiri; species Saimiri boliviensis. The sequence continues at coordinate 69,322,648 of NC_133459.1, forward strand.
ATGTGGCCTTTTCTCTGAGTGTGCATCTCTCTCTTCCTCTTTCTCTTTCTATAAGGACATCAGTCCTATTGGATTAGAGCCCCATCCTATGACCTTCTAATGACACCATCTTCCTAATTACTTTCTAATGATACTATCTCAAAATATAGTTAAATTGACGCTTAGGGCTTCAAGATATGAATTTTAAGGGGATACAATTCAGTCCATAGCTGACACTAAGAAAGATGAAGAAAGATTAACAGAATTTGAGAACTAATGTTCAGCCCATGTATAGCAGCATGGCTATGAATGAAGAAGGTACTTATTTGTTTTCTTACTGAGCAGTTGAAATTAGAATCCCAAATTCAACTAAGCATTTTTTAAAGCAATGTGTTACTGCTAAAATGAAAGAAAATAAATTACATATGAAGATGAAAATGCACCATCCAGACCCTCCTTCAAGAAAGGACTTGTTGCTGAGCTGCTGGGTGTACCAATTGAAGACGGACTTTGGGGGTCAGCTCCTGCAAGAACTGCTTTAGCTGTCGAGAGCCCCTCTCCCAAGGCTACATTCTTCTTCGGACAGCGGTATCTAAAGACAGATTGAGGCAAGAGTATTATGAGATTGTTATTTCAACACAGTATGTGATAGCTCTCAGGAGCCATTTTAACTGGAGTTCCTGTTGTGGTTTGATGAACCCATCATTGGGCCTACAACCCTACCACTTCAACCTCCATTCTGAGGTTGTTAATCCCATGGTGCACTTTAATAAACACCCTGCACATTATCCCTCATCTCAACCTGTAATAGGTTAGCATCCAGTTTCATATTATTTAAAAACATTATAAAAGATTATAAAAAGCAAAAGAATGATATTGCCTTTAAGTATACTGACAACTAATCTTACATCCAGATTCATTTGACCCACCACTGTTTCCAAGAATTTTTATTTTCTTAGAGTACAAATATGTGTGTATAATTTTTACAAAAATTGTTTACCTGTTTTTTGACTAAATCATAGTTTTTTCCATGTCAACACAGTTTTATAATACATAGACAGTTTCAACATTCTTTTTACCCCGTTTTTTTACCCTAATTGAGGTAAAATTGACAAACAAAAATTGGATATATTCAAGGTGTACAAAATGATGTTTTGATATGCATATACATTGTGTAATGATTACCACACAAGCTAATTCACATATCCATCACCTCACATAGTTACCTGTGTGTGTGATCTATTTTGTTAGCACATTTTGAGCATAAAATATATTACTATTAATTATAGTCATCATGCTGTAAACTAGGTATCCAGAATTTATTCATCTTAGAACTGCAAGTTTATATTTTCACTAAAATCTCCTCACTCCATCCAACTACCCCTGGTAACTACTCTTCTACTTTCTGTTTCTATAAGTTTGGCTTTTTTAGATTCCACATATAAGTGAGATCATACAGCACCTGTCTTCCTGTGTCTAGCTCATTTCATTTAGCATAGTATTCTCCAGGTTCATTCACATTGTCACAAATGAATTTACTTCATTTTTAAGGCTGAATGCTGTTCGTGTGTGTGTGTGTGTGTGTGTGTGTGTACATACACATATATTTGTATATACATGCCTACATATATCCATACCACATTTGCCTTATTCATTTGCTTGTAAATATTTAGGCTATTTCCATATCTTGGCTATTGGTGAATAATGCAGCAGTGAACATGTGAGTCCAGCTATTTTTTAAATGTTTTTTTATTTCAATAGCTTTTGGGGAGCCAGTGGTTTTTGGTTACATGAATAAATTATTTAGTAGTGATTTCTGAGATTTTGGTGTACTTGTCACCTGATCAGTATACACTGTGCCCAATGTGTAGTCTTAATACTCACCATCCACTTTCCACTTTTCCCCCCCGAGTTCCACAAAGTCTGTTCTATCAATCTCATGCCTTTGCATCCTTGTATCTTAGCTTTCACTTATAAGTGAGAACATACAATATTTGATTTTCCATTCCTAAGTTACTTCACTTAGAATAATGGCTTCCAGTTCCATGCCAGTTGCTGCAAAGGCCATTATTTAGTTCCATTCTTTGGCTAAGTAGTATTCCATGGTGCATATATGCCACATTTTCTTTAACCACTCGTTGGTTGATGGGCACTTAGGTTGGTTCCACATTTTCGCAATTGTGAATTATGCTGCTACATACATGCGTGTGTCTGAGGTTTTTTCATATAATGGCTTCTTTTCCTTTGGGTAGCTACTTTGTTGAGATAGTGATTTTATTTCCTTTGGTAGATATTTTGTTGAGATAGTCATTTTATTTCCTTTTGATATATACCAAGAAGTGAGATTGTTGGATTATATGGTATTTCTATTTTTAATTTTTTTGAAGAACCTTTTTACTGAAATAATGTACTGACTTTAGTTGCATGTCTCTTTAGTCTTTTGTATATTTTAATTCATTCCTCTGCCCTTTTAGGAGGGTGGAAGATGCTTTCATGACATTATAATTTTTAAAGACCAGTTTTTCTCTAGAATGTTTTTCTTCAATTTAGATTTGGCTGATTGTCTCTTCATAACTAGTTAATATTACATATATGATGTTACAGCATTCAAAGTATATCATATCAAGAGCCATGGATTACGTCTGTCTGCCCCATTGATAATGTTAGTGTTCACTAGATATTTCCATTTTAGAGGCCCCTTTTCAAGGAGGAAATGTTGACAAAGATTTATATAGGTTCAAACTCCTCCTTTCCCATTGAGATTCTTTCTTTATTTTTGCACATCAGCTTATTTCCCAAAACCATACTAACCCACATCCCATGACAAATGACAGGGGCAGTATCAAAAAGATCTTAGGAAAGCAAACCTGAAAATGTGACATTCATTCTCAACTTGAAATGTTTGTCTTTAAAGGAACCGACTAGTAATCATATCTTCTTATTGTGGCCTTTTGTCATTTTATGCAATACAGTGTCTATCCAAAATTACTTGGAAATTTAGCTCAAGAATCTGAACTCTCCTGACCTCACCTAAGATAATGCTTCTATCTCTGTGTGTCCTCTTTAATATCTAGTAAAACTAAAGCAGATCAGATGAACATCAATATTACATAAGTTCTATATAACAGATGAGGAAAAGTGAAGGTAAACCCAAAAAGATAAGAAACAGTATCATGCAGATTAGCACCAGATGGGCCCTCCAAAGTTAGAAAAATGAAGGATGTTAGAGAGTACATTGTTAAGGGAAATGAAAAAGAGAGAGAAGCACAAATGAAAGCAAACCAACTCCAAGTTTCTGCAAATAGCTCATCCCAAATCCAGTAGCATATTTCTCTTTTAATATTTGAATCAGACAATTTGGGTTTGAAATTCTGGCTCTATTTTTTCATCACTGTTTAATCCCTGGTAAGTTACCTAATTAGTCTCCCTAAGCCCCATTTCCTTACCCAGTAAATGAGACTAATAACACCTATGTTGCATAATCATTGTAAGGATTAATACTATTAGGTACTAAATTCCTAACTTTCCATAGGTAACAAATGGTATCATAACTATCACTATGAACCTTTTTATAGTGCTTTGCAATGTATAGACAATATTCCTATCAGGCATTATTTGATTAAATTACTGCAAAAAAACATTTACAAATAAGAAATGGAGGGTCAGTAAGATTAGCAAAATTAGTAACTTTACAAGTCTCCTGTTGACAAAATATTTGGTTTTGGGAACCAAAACCCAAGTCTGTTGACTTTTAACTAGTAATAATTTCACTATACCATGGTAGATTAAGAGTGCAGCAATAGTGCCAGCTTCCTGCAAGAAAAAACATAATTATTCTTAAGTCTCTAAAGTAGATGAAGAACTGAAGATGCATAGTTTATGTGATGCTAATATTAATTAAAAGGAAAATGTATACTCCAAATCAAAGAAAAGAAATCACTAAATGGAATTGCAAGAAACAAAATTTCTTAGAAATAAAATGACTATCTCAACATTTGCTCATAGAAGACATCATTCTCAAATATATGTCTGAAGGCTACACCATTGATTCTTTGTGTTTTTTAAGAGCTACAACAAAGTAGATTTTGTAAACCTGATTTTTAGATATTCTAGCACTATTTGGCATGACTTTTTTGTTATAGAATTAATTGTTCTTTCTAGTTGGCTTGGTGGACACTTCTTTATACTCAGATGAATTAATTAATTATGCAAATGATCAATTATACAACTATTTTAATATATAAACTATGTGCTGGTCTGTGCCTATATGAAGTGACTTGTGTCTATGTGATGTTTAATCTATTGAAATATGTGAATTAATGTATATATAAATAAATCACATAAATAGTCATTGAGTTCTACTTTATGCTTTATACTGTGATTGGCTGCAGATTAATGACAGCAACATAGTAGTTGCCCTCAAAGAGATTACAGTTTGTTGGAAGAAAAACATCAATAGACACAATATATTATGTAATGCATACCAATGAAGTTTAATAAAGTCTAGTTTGTGACATAGTTCACGAACATAACAAAAACACATATTGTAGGACTCCAGAGACTGCATTAGGGTCCTGTTTCTTTTTCTGAAAATAGCTGAGGGGAGACAGTGAGGATTAGGCACCTTCAGAACAGCTCTCTAGCTCTGTGGATCAACTACTGTGCTGAGTTATGGGCCTCTGGGTACTCCCCTGCCTGTGGTCTTGTTCTGTGGAGTTGGTTTCCTGTATAGTCAGCAGAAATGATTTCTAATCCAATTCAAGGCTCCTTTGCTCTTAGTCAAGGGGCTTTTGAAAGAGTTGTCTCAAAGTATGTGCCATGGCCTTATAGGGTAAACTGATATATAAATAGTATTTTTAAACCAAATTTTTGCTCTTCATTAGGTGGCTTTTCTACAATATAAAGATGAAAATGGGATGAAGGTGTTAATTGCAAATTAGGGTAATGTTCAGAGCCATAAAAATATGTTCTGATACTTGGACAAAGGCAGTCCCTTTTATGTGACTTTTTGTCTCTGATGATTGCTTTTTTTAAGCCATCATAATCACAGGATTCCTATATCACAGTTACTTATGGTTTATAATGTATTTTCATGCATTACTTTTTCTAATATGTCATTGTGAAATAAAATGAATATTCTGTTCTCCTTTGACAAATGGGGAAACTGAGACATCACAAATTTATTTAGTTTATATGTTACATAGTGTATAAAGGCTGAGCTGTGTGTAAAACCCTATTATTCAGATTCTAAAATCATTGTTCTTTTGACTCCAACACACCAGTTTTATGCTGTGCCATCCCAAGTATTATGGTGCCTTGTTCTCTGCTCTCCTTTTCTTCTTCTACTCTCCTCTCCTTTTCTCTATTTCTTTTCTTTCTGTCTCTTCTTTTTTTCTCACTATATTCTCCATTTCCCATTCTTTGTCTTTCCTTTCCTTTCAAGCCTATGAGGGGCAGGAGTCTGGCAGCCAAGGCAACAAAGAACCCCTTCCATGAAAAGAGAGTAAGGAAAAGAAACATGGACTTTTACATATTAACAGTTCTTGCAAACAATACTCATTTTCCAATGTTATTTTCTGTCTTCCTCTGCCCATTTTTGGGTGAGTCCAAAACAAGGCCAACTGGGAACATCCGTGTATAAAGCATAACAAAAATAATGTGTCACATATGTGACACAGATGATACAAGAGTGACTTTATTGCTGGTGCATTTATAACTACAGTCTAAGAAGGATAATGGGAAGTGGGAGATGGAACAGAAAACTCATCTTAAGCATGTATTTCCATTCCTGTTTTCTAAACGGAGGTAATACACCTTCTATTTCCATTGCCTTTTTGTTTCTGCCTCTTTAAAACATATGTTGAGATTTGTATTTAAAACTATTTTTGGAAATAACTGGAGCATGCACTTACTTGAGTAACATGCAGAACATCCAGTTCCCAACTCTCCAGAGTTCTAGAATGGCCCCTTTTGGAGTTTATAATTCATCTACCCATCTGTTCATTTGGTCCCCAGAGACCAGTGCAAAGCCAACAAAGATGAAAGTCTTTGGGAGTCTGTGCTTTTGAATATTAAACTACTGGATGCAGAGTCAGAAAAATTCTCCATTCCAGATTTATGATCTGCCTTTAGTATTTTGTGACCTGGGTTAAAAAAAAAAAGCCACTTAATTTCTCTACAATTTCCTTACCTGCAAAATGAAGAGCCTGGGCTAGGACAAAATCCTATGATTTTAAGATATTGTAGGAATAGCTTCTATTTCCAATGCCCCAAAACGTTGAAAAAAATGCAGTAAGCCACTTGGGGAGATGGAATCACTTTCCAGTTTATTTTTCATTGACTTTTACAATAGCATTATAATAGAACAGATGTTTTTGAGGATTAATAAGTGATAGATATAAATTGCTATAATAATATTGCTTTACTGTTTTCATCCTGGTTCATTAACTGTCATTAGAGATACCACATGACTTGTATTTTGCATGTGCTGTGATGTAATCATCTAGTAGCTGTATTCCTTCCCCACGAAAAAATCCCCAAGCCTACCATTTGAATCGATGGAGGTGCGAAATTCATTTCCAGATCATCTCTTTAGGAGATCACAAGGTCATTGGTTCTCATCAAGAATATGGATGAGGAAAACATGATACTAGAATAGAGCAAGAAAGAGAGAAGCCAATTCCCACTGCTCCCTGAAGTTTAAATAGTTCCCCTGTGGTTTCAACCTCAGTTCTGTTCTGCTTTTAATTTAAAACCATTCTCTACCAGGCAACTGATTTTTGCTAGTCTCTTGGGTGATTTTCTAAGACAGATTTCACTGTATTCTACCCTTGTGTGTGCACTTAGCTCCCATTAGCAGTAATGGGTGTTATGCATGTATAGCTCCCATTAACAATAATGGAAATTATGCATGTGCATCCAGAGGAAAGGATGCTCCCCAATGTTGGAATTTTTTCAAAAGGAAAAGTACTCCTTATGCAGCATTTGGCTTTTGTTTTAGGCTCTTTATTGTAGTGACGATTTGTGCTGCAGAGAATGAACATGGTGTGAAAGACTGCCAGCTTCCCGGTGTGCAATCTGTACAGTATTTTTTAAAATCTTGGCTTATAATTTTTTGCGTGACTAAAACAACAGTCAGGCAAAACTTGTTAAAAAGGTAAAATAGATCCAGATCAGTTAATAAAGGATCGTGAATGGGGGCTAAATAAATCCCTTACAGTTAGGAATTCTGGTAGGTAATGTCACCTGTTTCAAGATAACAAAGAATAGATTTGCACAGATGGAAAAAATAATTCTTTAAAAATAACGGAGCGGTATTTATACAGACCATAATAACATTCCTCCAGATGAATGTGTCTCAACCCAAAGAGACAATTTCTCTCATGATACGTTAATAAAAAATGAGAGGCCAAAGGTGAAATTCTAAGGGGCTGTGAATCATTGGCATATTAATTTTAGAACAAATCATGCCAAAAAGAATCTTTAATATGAAGTCAAGAATGTGATTCATCTTCAGTTTTATGAGTGATAGAATACATTTAGCACTTGAAATGTTTTTGAATTGTCAAAGTGAGGGTCTAAGTATTTATTTCTTCTGAGAGTGCCTTTTTGCTGAATATCCAGAATTTTTGTTAATTTGTAGGATAAACTAGTCTGTGTCTGGTCTTGGACACCCCATGAATAAAGTCAGAATCTGTGTAAAGGTTGGGTTTTGACAGTAAGAGTGAGGCACATAAAAAGCCCTGGAGTGTTTTGAGAGCACAAGCTTTGGGGAGCGATCCACCTGCATTTAAATGCTGACCCTGCCACCTGGAAATTTATTTTACTTCTCTGAGCCCATGTTACCACATTTGTAAAATGCGGATAATAATTCTTATCTTGTAGCTGTGAGGATTAAATAAGATCTACAATTGCATTAGCAGAACTATTATTAACAATTATTAATCTATTTAGGGAAATAAAACTGATGGTAATAGAAGTCAAAACATTTCTCTAGCCATATCATGTGGACCAGCATCAAATTATCTCAAATCTGTTGTGTAATTTAAATACAATCTATCTTTTATTATTTAACAATAAACATGCCTGTCATAATCTGTACTTCTAGTTTTAGGGGAAGAATAAACTAACAATATTCTCAGGAAAAGAATCCCAAATACACAGGTTGACATCTAGTTTATTTGTCATACTAACCAAACTTAAATCATTATAAACTTTAGATTTTTATGAAAACATACAGCTACGCGAGGGAGATACATTTTTCTGAAAATGATGAGAACTCATATTTTCTTTTTCTTGTTTCCTTAGCATTGTTATATTAAATATGCAAGAAATTTTTAAGTAACGAACTTTTTTGCAAAGCTTATACATACATTCTTACCATTGCTGTCTTGATAATGCAACATCATGTAAACAAAAAGCTCTTACCCGTTAATTTTATAGATTAAAGAACTAGTCACTTGGCATATTCCTTTGGAAGGAGAAAGAGACTATCTATGTGACCATGGACATACCTAATTAATCTCCATACACCTTAATTCTTCATCTGCAAAACGAAAAGAGTAATGTTAACTTCATCAGGTTGTTTTCAGAGTAAATAAATTAACATATAACATTTGGGGTGCTAACAAGTTGATTCTCTGAGGAAGGTCTTGAGACTGGATGGAGAGAGCAGCCTTAAGAAGGAACCACAGTTGTAGTCTGTGGGAAGCCAGCACTGCAAAGAGGTGTTTTACTCCTGGAGAAATATTGGGGTGGGAAACCTAAGTGATCATGAGGATAAGGAAGGTTCTGTCAGGTGATAAATAATATGTATTTTGCTGATTGCTCAGATTTTCCCAGGGACAGAGATATGGATTGGCTTTATGTCCCCATCCAAATCTCATCTCCAATTGTAATTCCCACATGCCAAGGGAGGGACCTGGTGGGAGGTGATTGGATCGTGGAGGTGTCTTCCCCCATGCTGTTTTCATGACAGTCAGGCAGTGCTCATGAGATCTGATGGTTTAAACATGTGTGGCAGTTCTCCACTCCTCTCTCTCCTGCCACTGTGAAGAAGGTATTGTTTCCCCTTCACCTTCTGCTGTAATTGTAAGTTTTCCTGAGGCCTTTCCAGCCATGTGGAACTGTGAGTCAGTTAAACCTTCATTCTTTTTAAATTACCCAGTTCAGGTAGTATCTTTATAGTAATGTGAGAACAGACTAATACAGACAGCATAGCTAGCTGTAATTAGTCCAAGCCTTGGTTCTTTTCTGAGAGATTTGCCCTAATGCTAAAAGGTGAAGCTTGTTTCCAAAAGATCTCCTCTGCTTTGTTCTAGGATAGATGTTGAATTACAATTTTATCATGGCCAATGACTACATTAAACAATTACCCCTTTAATCCCTGATTTTTGGAAAGATTCATTTTTTTAAAACAGAAAAATGACATTTATTGAGTAATGATTAGGGTCCTCATTTTTATGGCAAGTGTATCTGTCAATCGGGATTTAGAATTATGTCTAGATAGAGTTTCCACAGGGTTGATATAATTTGTCTTAATTTTTAAAAAATGAATTATCTAGTTTTCTTTTACTAAATGATTAATTTAGATTTTATTGTTTATTTATTTTTGAAACACTGAACATAGCTTGTGGACCCTTGGGCTGGTTACTATTGCTTATTTATCATTGCATGTAAAATCTGTGCATGCTGATTTGCTCATGTTGGGATAGAGCCATTGATTATTAGTAAACACTACCCCAAACATTCTCTTTACTGTCTTTTTCTTTGATAGACCTTATTACCACCTGCATCTATATGTTTTGCTTTTGTTTGTTGTCTGTCATGTTTTGTTGTTGTCTCCATGAGGGCAGTGACTTTGTCTATTCTTACTGCTGTATCTCTGTGACTAAGATCATTGTCTGGCATACAGTAGGTCCTCAATATCTGCTTGTTGAATGAAGTAGTCAATCATTGCTGCTTTTCAATAGCTACATTTTCCTGTATAGATGCAATGTGAAAAATAGGAGGTTTCTGTGTGGTTCTATCTGCAAGACTGGCAGCATGGTACTGTGTACCAACTCCATCTCCTGGCCGAAAGATATAGGTGTGTGAGCCCAATCTTTTCCATGAGCTATTTAGGCATGTCAGTTAATCTCTCTGAGCCTTGGATTTTGGATCTGTGTGAAGGGGATAATAATACTACCCTCACAGCGTTGGAGTAAAGATGAAGCATGATAATATATATCCTACTGTTTCATGGACTACAGATCTTAGCTGTTACTAGCATATGGCATCACTGGAAAAAATGAGACATTTGAGACATCGTCCAAATAGTTGTACACTGCCTCTAAAAGCGATATGAACTTGGGGCAAGTCTCTGAACTTTTCTAGGTCTCAGTTTCTTCAACTGGAAAGAGAGTTGTTATTAATGATCCCAAATGTACATCCAGCTATGAAAATCCATGTCACTAAATACTGTATTTTTCTTTTCACATTCCTTCCTGAGGTTAGGGATTATATAGGTGTTCCTAGAATTTCTATGAAAATGTCATAAAAGGGATTTAATGTCAGCTGTTTGCTTTATTTTCTTATCACCATTAGGCACTGTCCTACTTAGCTTGACAAATTCACTGCCTAACAGTGCTCCTGTTTTCAGTATCTTTTACTACAGCCGCCCAGAGTAGCTACAAGGAGCACCTTTTCCCACATAATTACTACTGTTGACATGAGACAGCACATTTGACAGAGGCAGCTTGCTGTGTTGGCTGGAAGGGTGCCGAGTTATACTGGAGTCCGGCCTTTCATATTCACATTATTCTGCCTTTGGATGAAGGTGCCCTCCACCCCCTACTAAATGTGACAAAGAAAACTGCTTTGCCTGTACAAAACACTCTATTTACAGAGACTCTCTGAGGAGATTATGACAGCCATGGGCTGGATTTGTGAGTGAGCTGTGCTTACCAGGTTACATCTTACATTGCAGGCTGATGAAACCCACTGTTCATGTTAACCATCTGTGCTCTCTACACGAAGTGGAGCCCGTGCCTTCCCCTAGGAATCAGGAACTGAGGGCCAGGGAAACTTCTGCTTTGCATTGAGGAGCTTGATAGCATGCAGTGGGATGCTATTCTTAGGAAAAGGAACTTCCTTTAGAGCAACATTTTCCCCCCACATAGCAGATGTGGAATTCCTCTGTACCTGTTTGAAATCCTAGTTGAGGTTGTTAAACAGCAATTTACATGAAGCTATTGGGAACTAGGAATGAACGTCGGTAGAAAGCTACTAAGTCAGTGTCTGGGTGGGCAGTTACACATTGGATTTTGGTGGGATAGGCAGAGTGACAGAGACTGCAAAGATCAACTAGTCTTGGGGCTGGGCGCGGTGGCTCAAGCCTGTAATCCCAGCACTTTGGGAGGCCGAGGTGGGTGGATCACGAGGTCAACAGATCGAGACCGTCCTGGTCAACATGGTGAAACCCCGTCTCTACTAAAGACACAAAAAGTCAGCTGGGCATGGTGGTGTGTGCCTATAATCCCAGCTACTCAGGAGGCTGAGGCAGGAGAATTGCCTGAACCCAGGAGGCGGAGGTTGCGGTGAGCCGAGATCGCGCCATTGCACTCCAGCCTGGGAAACAAGAGCGAAACTCCGTCTCAAAAAAAAAAAAAAAAAAAAAAAAAAAAGATCAACTAGTCTTCAAGTACCTTATATTTCAATTTAATAAAATGTTTTAAGGCTTACCATAATCTCGTTCCAATTTGCAGGTCTATTCTTACCCACTTTTCTCCAGAACATGTACTTAATTCCAATCAGGCAAATCTTACAATCTTGAATAAGTCACGTTCAAGTTTACCTGGTGTTACTTTGCTCATGTTATGCCTTTGGTCTAGAGAAATTCATCTAATTTTATGACTTCTTTTAAGGGACAGATCAAATGCTGCCTATGTCATTTGACCACAAAAAGCTACATAAATGTTTCCTTTCTCTGAGCTATTACTATATTTTATGCTCACTTGTCAGATTTAACTCCTTCATAAATTATGTAGCCCTTGATGTCAGAACAAAGGTATATACTTTTTCCAGTTTCTCATGATACCATGTGAATGTTGGAAGTCTAGTCAGCTCACACAATTTACTTGTTTTTTGCTTGCAAAGTTCTAAATGATTTTTAATAATGTTTTCTCCCTTATTAAAATGACAGTAGTTTGATCTGCAGTACTGTGTCTTTTATTTATTTTGAATTCTTCTTTTTTGAAAGAGCCATGCACAGAATCTGGCACAGGCTCTAGCATATACACGTGCTCAAGAAATGTTAGCTTTGTCAACACCACCTTCACTGGCTTTGTTTCCTGTGGCAGGTTATTATGTCAACATAGAACATGTTTATGCTTACATCTTCCAAAACATATGTGCCACCACATCCTTTTCCAAGGTCTTCAGAAGGAAGGGCAACCACAATTCATTTTCTTTGAGTCACTGTCTGCTTTCCCTCCCCCTCCCAACATGATAATTCTTTCTGCTAGTCAGTATTATTTCCAGCATCTTCTAAACTTATTTTTCCCTTTAACCAATGTGCCAACCTCTTTCCCCTGGAAATCTTCCATAATGAATAGACTATTTATGCATAACTATAATATTACAAATGCCTTAAGAAAACTATTATGAGTGATAATATAGTTGGGTATATTTTATGTGTATTTCTTTCACATTTTGTCCAAAATGGTGACAAGATCTTTTGGTTTTTGGGTTTCATATATTTTATAGAATGCATTCAAAGTCATTTGCTTAGATTTTCCTGATGCTTCCTAATCATTCTTAATTAATTTTAGATATAAATAGAATTCGACAATTTTTCTGTTTTAGCACAAACGTACAGCATGCAACAGCTATTTGAAAAGAACCCAAAATGAAGAACTATAGTATCATAAACTGAAAGATTAATTTTGTTTCTTATTAACTTGTTTGCATTTTTGAAACTAGCTTGAATTTCTTCTAAAAGTTGATATGTGTGGGAAAAGGACACACGCTGTCTTAAAAAGCATCATATTGTGTAATTAGATCTATTTGGGTTTCTGGCTCTGCCATTCCCTAACCAGATGACTTGAGACAATTTATTAAACTTACGTGGGCATCCCTTTTCTTGTATGTAGAATGGGTATAGAATAGTTGCACCTACCTTTAAGATTTTTGTGCTTATTAAATTAAATAGTGTTTGCAAGAGACAATACAATGCTTGTCATATAGTAAACACTTGTTGCAACTCTGGAGTGATTGTGTCAGCCAAGGGAAAACTTTCCTTATTTTACAGTATACCAGTAATTTCTCAGGCACCTAACTTAGCTTGACATTATCTGTGGCCTTGAATTCACTGGAGCCATGCCAACTATAGCCCTTAGGGAGTTGCAGAGCTGAGGCTCCATTAATTGAATTGTTTTGCCAATCCTTAAGGGCTCCTTGTGAACACGGGAGAGAAATGTGGGGAGGTTTAGCCATAAACAAAATTATAAAGGGGAAAATTAATTCATGGTGTTTATTACCTTAGCATTTACTTTTTCTGTCTCATTGTTTACAACTGTCATGTGCCTGGGATTGTGTGACAGCACCTGCGATGGGATCTGGCAATAATTCAGTTCACAGACATATGTTTCAAGCATAATATGGTAACAGGTGGCCATGGTGAAAAATAAGAGGGGGCAGTTCAAGCAAAGAGTCAGAGAGCTCCAACATGGAGTACTTTTTACTCATGTATTTATTCATTCATTGATTCATTTTTATTCATCAAATATTTTTATGGAACTTCTACGTTCCAGCCACCAGTCTAGGTGCCTGAGACATATAAACAAACATGCAGAATTTCCTGCTGGAGAGGCTTAAAACCTAGAAGAAAGAACAAAACAGAGTAAATATACAATCAAGTAGAACAGATACATAATAAAATAGAGTAAATATACAATGAATAGAACAGATATACAATAAAATGATAGTAGAAGTATAGAAACATAGAAGAGTATAGAGAACCTACCTGATATATGAGTGATGGAAGGTCTCCTTAAAGGAGTGTTATTTAAGCTGAATAGGCAATAGCAAGAGGGAAGTGTATGTTGTTTCATGGAGAGGAAAATATGTATGAAAAAGAACAGGGCCTTGCATTAGCATGTTGAGAATGAGGGCCCGCAAGGCAAGCTAACATTTTGTCACACTTTAAAAAGGATATTTAGAAAACTATTCAATATTTATTTCTTGGGGCCAGGGAGAAATTGATTTTTCTATTAAGAAAAACTCTATGCAAAACACATTCACCTAGTAATTCACTTCAGCTGGGTCAAAGCAGAGTCGATTTTGTGGAATTATTTAGCAAAACATCCCCATTTTCTTCTCTTTCTTCAGTTTATGTGTGTTTTGAACCAGAGAACTTCTTGGGAGGTGTACTAAAAATGCAAAATTTAGATAATAAAATAAATGACTCATCCCTGATAAATAGCACTATGCCACATATTATTTGAGTTTAGAAATTTAGCTTGCTGCCAGATTTCTGCTGTTACTCTAAATGTATTTTGCAGAAATACTTAAGAAATCAATATGTGCAGAAGTTGGGGGAATATTTTTATTTACGTTTGATAATGCTGACTCCTGTTCCAGGAGCAACATCAGCGTACATTTTGCATTAAATGAGTTGGGCCGGGTGCGCACTCGTTTAATCCCAGCATTTTGGGAGGCTGAGGCAGGTAGATCACAAGGTCAGGAGTTCGAGAGCAGCCTGGCCAACATGGTGAAACCCTGTCTCTACTAAAAATACAAAAATTAGCTGGGCGTGGTGGCAGGTGCCTATAATCCCAGCTACTCGGAGGCAGAAGCAGGAGAACTGTTTGAACTCAGGAGGCAGAGGCTGCAGTGAGCTGAGATTGCACCATTGCACTCCAGCCCGGGTGACAGAGTGAGGCTTGCTCTCAAAAAAACAAAACAAAAACAAACAAACAAAAAATGAGGGGTTGGAGAGCCAAGTTAGTGAGCCTGATATTTCTAATGTGCTCCAAAAAGGTGAGCACCCCAGCTGGGGCAGCATCTAATCAGGTCCTTAGATAAATGACTGGAGCATAAAGTACAAGGGAAAAGTATGTGAGACAGGAACGAAAAGGTGAATGGGGGTCAGGCGCAGTGGCTCATACCTGTGGTCTCACCTACTCTAGGAGGCTGACGTGAGAGGATCGCTAGAGCCCAGTAGTTTCAAACTGCAGTGAGCCGTGATTACGCCACTGCACTATAGCCTGGGTGACAGAATATGACCCTGCCTTAAAAAAAAAAAAAAAAAAAAAAAAAAAAAAAAGGGAATGGAGTTTAGTTATGAAGGGACGTGAATAATATATGAGGAGTTTGCCATTTGTCTATTAAAAAATGTGAGACCATGAAAGAGTTTTAAGCGAGGAAATGACAAGGCAAAATTTTTGGTCCAGAAAGATCTTTCTTGCCTCAGTGTGGACCAAAGCCTCAGAGAAAGACTTCAAAAGGGAAGATGCATTAGTAGAATGTTGAATTGATTGAGGTGAGAAATAATAGTAGCTTGAATTAGGGTGGATGTCAGTAAGGATGGCAAAAAGTAGAGTTTAGGGAGTGTATTAACACTTCCTAATACCAGAAGTATTAGAAGATGCATTATCAGGTGAACCTGTTGTCAGGTAAGGAAGTTCCATCCTCTAGAGTGGAGTTCAAGGGCAGGACTACTCCAGTCCATCGTCACAAGGCATGAATGGTAACAGTGAGATGAAGCTTAAATATCCAAGATGTGAAGAATTACAGACCTCCAGGTAATTAAAATGGGGATCCTGGTGATGGAACTGACATGCCAGATAGAGACTTTTTTAAGTAAAAGAGTTTGAGAACAGGAGGGGGCCGTGATAATGAATGCTACAGTTCAGCGAGGATGTGGATCTGTGAGGGACCTGTCTGAGGGTTTTCATGACACACTCTTGTATCAACAGCTAGTTGGAAAGAATTTAAGAGACTAGGATGCTAATAGCTGATAATGGCATAATATTTTACATATTTAGTTTTTGCCTTCCTCTGCACAGCAGCCAGAATTATTAAATAGAAATCTGATCATGTATTCCTCTGCTTAAGACATTTGGGGGTTGGGGGTTGGATCAAGACCAAAACCTTTGTTATGGTTTATGCAGCCCTGCATATTCTAACTCCTGGGTCACCTTTTGACCTCACCTTAAGTCATTCTCCTCTATCTCTAGGTTTCAGCCATCTGGGTCTTCTTCATTGTTTTAGTTTGTTTTGTTTAAAATTTTTTAAACAATATTCTGCTTATTCTAAGCCCTCCAGACTTGCTGTTTTCTCTGCTTTAAAACTCTCTTTTCTTCCTTTCCATGTACTTTTAGATTTTCGACTAAATGCTGCTTTCTCAAGAAAGTTCCTCTGTTATATATTCTCATGCCCACCTTCACTTCTTTTTTATGACACTTATAATTACAATTGATTAATCATTTCAGAAATAAGTACTGACATATCTCTCTTCATGAATAAACTATAAGCTCCAAGACAGGGAGAACCATGTATGCTAATTTGTTGTGGTATATCTTGTGCCTAGCACAGTGCCTGACATACATACATATATATGAGTAGTTGAATCCATGGGTGATTTTTATGTACCCTGCAGCTCTGCCTTAATCCAAAGCATCAGTTTTCTAGTGATAGCAACAAAGTCACCTCATAACAGAGAAATAAGCATCTTTGAATGGAGATGATTCTTTCTAGTATCTCTTAACTTATGTTACTTAGGCAGTTACGTGCTTTATTTAAGCAGAATGTTATCTTTGTTGGGCAAAAAGCAAGTAGGTAGAAAGGACAGAAATGTACCTAAGCTGAAATATACCTATGTTGAGGGAAGAAATTGGAGGGTAGGAGAGCTAGACCACCTAGTTTGAAGGGATGAGATCCATAAACACAGATCTTCCCTAAGCAGGAGGAAGATAGTTGAAAGATAGTTTTTTAAAATATTAATTGAATTTATAAGTTGTTAATTTTTCTTCTTGATTTTTCCACCTCCTCTGTCCTTCATTCGAGCACATAGCAATTTCCCTACTTCCTTACCACATGAAAGGTTTTTGGCAGGGATTTTCTGGCTTCCGTTTGCCCACTGAAGATAATAG
Source organism: Saimiri boliviensis (assembly GCF_048565385.1). Lineage (NCBI taxonomy): Eukaryota > Metazoa > Chordata > Mammalia > Primates > Cebidae > Saimiri > Saimiri boliviensis. Next base: position 69,339,759 of record NC_133459.1, read on the forward strand.
AATTTGAAGAGAGAGGAAATTGGTATCCCTGTGTGAAACCAAGAGAGACAGAAGGTTTCAAAAGAGAAAAAGAGCTCTATCCAGGTTGGGGGTAAGGGACAGGTCTGCCTGTCCTTGAACAGAAGGGACTTACACTTCTTCCCTGGAAGCGCTCAAAAGTTAGCTGCCAAGCCTGGGTTCTCAGCCTTGTTCAAGATCCTCTTGAAGCACAAAGCATGGCATGGAAATGGCACACCAGTGAATCTGATGATATCACATGGCTGCAGCAAAATTCAGCTCTTACCAATATGGACAGATACCTCTAGTGATCAGTGTCCTAATGCTTAGACACGGAGTAAAACCCATAACCTCAGCACAAACCTAAGATTTGGAGAAAGCCTAGAAATAACTGAGGTTGAATTTCTCACTAAATTGATGAGACTAGCTACTCAGAATTGAAATTGCAATTTCGATTCTGATTTAATTTACAGACAATAATGAAATGTTATTTTGCTTAAGATTTATTGTTCACGGGAGTTCACTTTGGATTTGGCTCTCTTTTCGTCTGTTTTTGGTGTGTAGAAATGCTTGTGATTTCTGCAGACTGATTTTGTGTCCTGAGACTTTGCTGAAGTTGCTTATCAGTTTCAGGAGATTTGGAGCTGAGACGATGGGGTCTTCTAAATATACAATCATGTCATCTGCAAATAGAGACAGTTTGACTTCCTCTCTTCCTATTTGAATAGCTTTTCTTTCTTCCTCTTGCCTGATTGCCGTGGCTAGAACTTCCAATACTATATTGAATAGGAGTGGTGAGAGAGGGCATCCTTGTCTTGTGCCAGATTTCAAAGGGAATGCTTCCAGTTTTTGCCCATTCAGTATGATATTGGCTGTGGATTTGTCATAAATAGCTTTAATTATTTTGTGATATGTACCATCAATACCTAGTTTTACTGAGGGTTTTTAGCATAAAGGGCTGTTGAATTTTGTCAAAGGTCTTTTCTGCATCTATTCAAATAATCATGTCGTTTTTGTCTTTGGTTCTGTTTATGTGGTGGATTACATTTATAGACTTGTGTATGTTGAACCAGCCTTGCATCCCTGGGTTGAAGCCTACTTGATCATGATGAATAAGATTTTTTGATTTGCTGTTGCATTCTGTTTGCCAGTATTTTATTGAAGATTTTTGTGTCGATGTTCCTCATGGATATTGGCCTGAAGTTTTATTTTTTAGTTGCATCTCTGCCTGGTTTTGGTATTAGGATGATACTGGTCTCATAAAATGAGTTGTGGAGGATTCCCTCTTTTTGTATTGTTTGGAATAGTTTCAGAAGGAATGGTACCAGCTCCTCTTTGTAAGTCTGGTAGAATTCAGCTGTGAACCCATCTGGACCTGGGCTTTTTTAAATTGGTAGGGTATTAATTAGTGCCTCAACTTCAGCCCTTGTTATTGGTCTATCCCACTCACAATTGCTACAAAGAGAATAAAATACCTAGGGATACAACTAACAAAGGATGTAAAGGACCTCTTCAAAGAGCACTATAAACCATTGCTCAATGAAATAAGAGAGGACACAAACAGATGGAAAAACATCCCATGCTCATGGTTGGGAAGAATCAACATCATGAAAATGGTCATACTGCCCAAAGTAATTTATAGATTCAATGCTATCCCTGTCAAGCTACCAATGGCCTTCTTCACAGAACTGGAAAAAACCACTTCAAACTTCATATGGAACCAAAAGAGAGCCCACATAGCCAAAACAATCCTAAGCAAAAAGAACAAAGCTGGAGGCATCACATTGCCTACTTCAAACTATGCTACAAGGCCACAGTAATCAAAACAGCATGGTATTGGTACCAAAACAGAGACATAGACAAATGGAACAGAACAGAGGCCTCAGAGGCAACACCACACATCTATAATCATCTGATCTTTGGCAAACCTGAGAAAAAAAAAGCAATGGGGAAAGGATTCCTTGTTTAATAAATGGTGTTGGGAAAACTGGCTAGCCACGTGCAGAAAGCAGAAACTGGACCCCTTCCTGACACCTTACACTAAAATTAACTCCAGATGAATTAAAGATATAAACGTAAGACCTACCAAAATAAAAACCCTAGAAGAAAACCTAGGCAAAACCATTCAGGACATAGGCATAGGCAAGGACTTCATGGCTAAAGCACCAAAAGCAATGGCAACAAAGCTACATTAAGCAAGTGAACAATAACAAAAAAGTTACATTAGTCTTCTCTTTCTAAGAGTATAGTTTATTTTTACTTAACAATTTTTAAAATTTTAAGTTTGTGAAATATTTCCAGGAACTTAGCACTGAATGGTCTGCACTGAATCAACTGATCTTATTAATAATATACATCTCTTAACAGTACCTTAATGATAAGAGTTATAAAACCAAATTCATGGCCAAGTGCAGTAGTGTGTGCTTATAGCTCCAGGTACTTGAGAGGCTGAGGCAGGAGGATAACTTGAGACTAAATTTCAAGTGCAACCTGGACAACACATTGAGGCACCGTCTCTCTCACACACACACACCCCAAGTCCAGTTCATTCTAATAGTCACAACATGCTGAACATGTCTATGGGTGCTACCCTTTTTATCTGAAATAAAAGAAAATTACTCTGAGTACAAGTATTCCAACAGAGAATGGACCTATTATCAGCTAAGAGTGACTATCTCAGTGAAGCACAAAGGTATTACCTTAAGGCAGTCAAATCTATGTTCTCTGCTGTAGGAATGTGCAAAGGCGATATGTCTACTGTTAAGAGCAAGCTCACGACAGGCTGGCAATATCAACTTATCTTTGCTTGGTGGAGAATTGATGGCAAACAAAGTGAAATCTGGAAATCAGTATGTTCATCACTTATTCGTTTGGCTTGATATTGAAATAAGCCTTTTCTATGTAATCATTTTTACTTGTGATTCTTTTACTCTATTTTTTTAAATTCTGTTTTTCAATGAATATTTATCAAGTCTCATTATATAAGATAGACATTTAGTTAGGTGCTGTAGGAGACATAGAAATAAATGAGATACAGATTAAATACTCAAAGCATTTTTAACATCTGGAAAAATGATAACACATGTACGAAAATGACTGTAATACAAGACAAGTAGTAAGTTTGTAAAAGACAGGAGAGAATGTTCCTTCTTGGTTTGCTTTTCCTTTCCTTTCCTCTCATCCTATCTTCCTTTCCTTCCTCTTCTTTTCTCTTCTCTTCCATTTCATTTTCTTTTCATCAACACTGGTAAAGACAATGTATAAAACTGTCCTGAAAAAGTAGAAAATGCCAGGTTGACAGTTTCAGCCTCAGCTACCAACGCTGGATGTGTACACTGACAGTAGAATTTAGGGAGTGGCAAAGAGAGTGGGTTCTGTCAATTTATATGGCATAATGTTTTGTTTCCCAAGGCAACCAGATGTGATTTGTTGCGTGGGTTTTGTTTTTGTTTTTGTTTTTTGCAAGTAAAAAGCCACACAGAAAGGATGAGATGAGGCAAAAACGAAGAAAGCAGGACCATTAGTATGTTGAAGCCAGCTCACATTCATAAAAGATGGTTGTTGATTAGGAATTTTGGAGCCACTTGTAAAACTGTTAGTAGTTTGCAGTTAGCATAATGAGAGTATTGACATCAAAGAAATAGTTAACTACAATAAATTATGATTGTGTTAAAAGCAGAAAGCAGTTTTACCAGTTCAACAATAAATGTATCAACACCAGGAGGTTTTCACCTTCTGATTTTTTTTTTTTTTTTTTTTTTTGATAAACAGAAAGCTCTTCTATGAGTTCACCAATGGAAATAAAATCAAGAGTTTTTAATCTTCTTAGCGGAAAAAAAAAATGGATATTCTGTGTGTGAGCTTCAGGAGTATCTAAGGGAGGCAATAACGTGGTTGAGAATACACCACAGACTACAAACTGTCAGTGCATCCCAGAGGAACGGGAAGCTTGTGCAGGTGAAAAGACTGGAGGAGGAAGTATGCTAATGATGCCCAGAAAGTCCACCTTCCACTTCTTTGGTCATCAGAAGTAAGACAAAGGACAATTAAAGGAGTGGTTAATAGTTGTTTAGAGAAAAGAAGTTTCACTTCATTTGTCAGTCATTAATAATATTTACCATAGTGCTTGCTGTTAAGTAAGTTTCTTCCTGCAGATCTGTGAGAAGACATAGTACATGAAAGAGGCAGTGCTTTCACCCTGATTATCATTATACAGTATAAACTTTTATTATATAACAAGTAATACTTGTATTTTTTATTCACTTATTTATTGCTATATGCTTATACATATGCAGACAGTAATAAACATCTAAGTGGTACAAATAGGTACCAAAACAAAAATAAATGTCTTTGCCTTCTAATTTCAATGAGATGTTTCAGTCTCATCCTGGGTTCCACTGCCTTTAATATGCAAGCAGCCACATTTCCCAAGGGGCTCTAGTGCCTTTTGTTAAAAAATAGTAACAAAGACCAAATCTAGGGGCTAGAAGTAGAGATTTTAGTATTTTATATGAGAATTGGGGATGCAGCATGCTAATGAAGCCACATGAGTTACAGAGCAGAATATTGCTTTTCTTTTTAAATAAAAGGTAACAATTCGATATTGTTCTTTTCAATTTAACCAAGTTTCTATTTTAGCACTGAGAGTTTTTAATCTAATTTCTCCTTCCTCTGGTAGATTTGATGTTATTTATTGTCATACCAAATAGTATTTTGTCTCCTGTATTTAGAAGTCTTTTCTTACTCTATTTTTGTCCCTTGCTTCAGGTACCTAGAAGTGTCTACTCACACAACTCCCCTTAGTATTTTAGAGGAAAAACTATCTGAAAAGTAAAATAAATTCTATCTTTTCCCAAGGAATTATAAAGAGTATACAGGCAAAAGACACCTAATATTTTATATGGAATGATACACAATTTGAAGAAATGAGGACAGATCTTTGACATTTTTGCCTAAAACTTTTTTTAACTTTGAATTTCCATGGGCATTTGTCAATATTTATCTTTTATTTCTAATAATATTGGCATTAAATTACAGTGAATATATATAAATACTTATTAGCTCAATATTACTTTATTAGTCCAATTTTTCAGAGAGTCAGATAATACTCTAAATAAAGGTCAAAAATCATCAGAGTATTTTGTAACCCCCAAATTTAGGTAGAAACATTTCTATAGATTATATTTTCCCATTCTACCAGACTCAACTCACAGTAAGTTACAGCACATTGGAATCTAATATATTTCATATTAAATATTATATTTAATCTACATTTAAGTACGCTGAAATCTTACTAATAGTTATAGAATTTTTTGTCTATTCATAATGCTTTTCACATTCACATAAGCCAAAATCAGAAAATTCATCAAGTTTTACCAATAGAAAGTTTCACCTCAACTATCCCTATGCAAACCCATGTATTTGCCTAGCTCAAGGCATCATATACCTACCTTTCCAAAGTTAATTTGTATTATCTGCTTGATCCACCAAAAATAAAACCCTAATTATTTTGTTCTTATAATTTGGTAAATTGAGCTTCAAAAGATCCATTCATTTAGAATATGCATTTGCTAAAATCTCGACAGGCTGACCAGGCAAGATTTGTTGAAATCTTGACAGGCTGATTTTGACTATCATAAAAAATTTGTTCTTAAAATTCTGTGTTGAATTTTAAGCACCTCTCTTCCAAAGGGATAATAACTTAAATGTTTCCAATTATCTGTTAGAGACCCTATAAAACTATAATCTCTTGTTTTATGTGTCCAGTCCATCTAGGGAACATGATTTTCTTTCAGGGTCTTGTGAGGCCCTATACCCAATTTATTCAAGTATCACTGCTACAAAAGACTGCTGGTCTTACCTTCAGTGTCCTGGGGCAAGGCCTGGCTGCAGACTCAGGACAGTCTGCTTTATTCCGTTGTACCAGTTCTCTGCCAGTTCCCTCTGCTTGTTCCTTTCCCACATTCCTGATGCTGGAGTTCCTAATATTTTACTAACTTTAATCCAGTTTTTTTAACTCCTTTGTATGTTATCCCTCTGCTCAATATTATCCATTTAACAACCCCTCCTATTCAATCTAAGTAGAAAAATGTCATTCAAGGAGTTATATAATATAATCTTCCCGTTCACAAATTCTCTCCTCTATTGTGTTCACTTCAGCATCTATTCCAGCTATTAGGTTTATTAACTTTAGTGACTATAATTTGCCTTTTATAACTTAAAATTAATTTTTGTTTCATATATGCCTATTTTATATTAATGTTATGTTAATTGCACGTAATACTTTTATTTTTATTGACATAATTTTCATATAGTGAAATGCACAGATTTTAAATGATACAATTTGAGATAGTTTGACACATACTGAAATTTATACACGTCCCTACAATGATGAATATTTCCATAATTCCAGAAAATTCTTTCATGCCTGATCCCACAAAGTCAGTAAATGTTTTTATTTTTGCCAGTGATTTTTGACTCTTCTAGAACTTTATATAAAAGGAGCCACTTATGTCTGTCATCTTTTGCTTTAAATAATGGATTTCACTTAGAATAACTGTTTACATTCATGTTTTACATGTATCAAAAATTTATTAATTTTTATTGCTGAGTGACATTTTATTATATTTTATATTAATATCACATGTTATGAATGTATTTTTAATTCTTTCTCTTTTTCATGGAAATTTGGCCTGTGATCTAAGCATTTTCTTAAAACATATTTTTTATATTTAATTTGTCTTGGCAATGGTGCAGAATACTAGGTATTGGACTCTGGTAAATCTTCACAATCTATAATGTAGTATGATTTGAAGCAGAATAAATATTTCTAGTATACAAGTTTGTTTAAGCATGTAAGGGGACCATGACTGCACAAGCTGGCTATATTGTGTAGCAAACAGAGCAATGCTACCAGTTAGATGATTAATACCCTCTTGCTCTCAAATTCTCACGAAGTTGCATGACTTCAGTAACACTGCTTGATCAGAACGATGACTTTTCAGGGTAGTATCCTTGATAGTCTCATAGAGGATTCATACCTTGTGGGTCCCTTATGACTTATCTCTCTAGAGATTTGTGCTATGTGCCTGACTGCTTAACAATTGACATTACTGTACTTGGTAACACTTTCAAAGTATTTATCAGTACCATGAAAAGATTGAGGAGATTACATGTAAATTCTAGGCCTGTTACCCTATTGGCAGATTTGGGCTTCAGGCCTACTGAAGGCATATTCCTGGGAAAACCAGATTGCTGCTCTTCTCTAACTGTTGGTCTCTGTGCCTATCAATTCTATCAGAGGCTTTGGTCTGTCACGAGAAGAGTTCCTGTCTCTGTTGTAATTTTCTCCTGCACATATCCTGAGTTCTGTATTCTTCCAATATGATTTCTTTATTAATTTTATTGTATTTGCCTTTGGTTTTACAGCTGTCTGTTAAACTCTTTAGCTTGTCATTGTACTCTAGGTCTATAACACTATAGTTTTATAGTGTTATTTCAAGGACACTTTTGGAAGGAAAAGAGAGATAAACATATGTACCAGCTCTAACATTCTGAAGTAGAAGCTATCAAGATTTATGTGACAAGAAAATGCATTTTGGCATATACTGATACGTTTCCTATCACTTCATGCTCTATTGAATTTCTTCTCCCATGTTTTTGAAGCTTTCTCATCGACTGTGTAATGATGGAAATAAAAGAATTCAAGAAACAATTCTTGATTTTAAGTTAAAAAAAAAAACCATGGTCCAGGTGTAAAACAAAAAAAAAATGTGGAGATATATATAGATCGATATAGATATAGATATAGATATAGATATATAGATATAGATATATATTTCTTTGCCAATACTAGATAGGATTCCATGCAATGGGAAAGGAGAGCAAAGATGGTATATGTGGACAGGAGTGATGTCCCCATCACCTGATCACCAAGCTCTGTCCAAAGCCAGAATCCTCTGAGTCTATTTCCTGGGAGATTTAGGGAAATTTAGATTATATGTAGACATCATCCAGTTCCTATTTAAACAAATGCCATACATTGGCTGGATTGAGTAGCTGTTATGAGTCCTGTTTGTTTCCATCTGCAAAGATCATCTATTGACAGCAGTCAACAAGTGCTTGCAGATCTTCCAAAATGTTTGAAGACTTGAGATTTCATTTAGCTGTTAAATGATCCATCCAGATTGGATAGCCTCAGGTTCATGGCCTGAGGTTATTTTTAAGCTTCAAAAGGAAAAGATGTGATTTTGTAAAACAAGAGAGGAAATGATGGAGGAGCAATGATTAATCAGAGGCTTCCAGGTAATAGTGGTAATATTTAACTAGCAAATTTTGGAAGAATTTTAATTATATGTATGAAGGCTTAGACAGGTATAGGAAAAGCAAGGGTAGTACTGTACCCCATGGCTCGCAGCAGCAGGGCTTTACCATCCTGGAACCTCAAAGGTCAAGGGAGAGAGATCGCTTCCCAGAACGTAGAAAGGGTACCTGTATAAACAGGGCTGATTGACAAGAGCTGTGTCTTCAGCAACCTGACCTCATTCCTCTCTCACTCAGACTCTCCTACAGGTGCCTCTCGCTAGGATTGCTGTCAAAATTTTTACTAGTTCATATGTTTAACTTAGAAAACAACTACAAATAAATTCTTCCTCATGAAATTTGATCCTAGAACAGTCCTTCTCAATCTGTGGTAAGAGAGCAGTTGTTAAATTTCAAATTTGCTGAGAAATGATACTTTTGTAAAATAGAATAAATGTTAATAACTTAAAAAAATAAATAAAGCAGCATGCAAAATGCAAGCCTCAAGTGATTTTCCAGTATTTTAAATATTCAATTCATAGACATAAAATTACTCTGCAGAAGTGTTGCAAAACCTCTGTACTTCCATTGTTTGGAAACAAGCAAGCCACAGACTGGCACTGTCTTCATATCATCTCTTTATTAACACTAACCCAGACCACTCAATAATGGTCCCAAATGTGATATAGAGCTGAAAATATTAAACAAAATGAAATAAAACAACAAAATGGGGACAGAGGCAGCTTCACTAAAAGATAATTATAGATTTTTGGAAACCATTAAAAACTGACAGAGTCTCTTGGTTTAATATTGCATAAATTAGCATTTTCCAGACTGTTTGGTGGAATATTGATCCCTACAGGTGCTCCATGACTTAGAATTGCAAGGTCAAATACCGTAGAGAGATATCCCCAATGTTTATAGTACACATTTGCATATTAAAGATTCTGAGCAAACTAGTAGTTAATAAACACTTTTTAAAATCTAACATTCCTCAAGCATATTTGACTAATCTATTTTTTTCATGTAATACTTACTAACATCTTTGTAACTTTAGGAAATGCTGGTATACATGTATTTCTGCCTAATGAGGTAAACTAAATGATTTCTCTTGACAGTATTTCTAATTTTATGATTCTATGAAATGTTCAGAATTGGATGTGCCATTCAATAAGGCCAATTTAAAAACTGTCTTGGCTAAACTTTCAGTTTCAAAGTTGTTATTCTATGCTTTGTTGCTATTCTATATTAGAGAGTAAGGAACTGTGTCAAAGATTCATTCTTAATGAAGCAATTTTCTAATTTTATGTTATCTTTTGCTTTTCATATTTACCTATAGTTTTCTGGAAAGTTGTGATTTAGAGGAAAACTTAGCATACATTACTAAATACTTGGCTGCTGCAGTACCTCATTTATGTCATGTTCTAAAAATTTATAATTTTACAAATATCTGTGAGCAACAGTATTGTAGCATTAATAGAGAAGAATAATTCATTTTGATTTCACTGGGCATGTATCAACACATGACTTAACTATGAAAAATAATTGTATTTAGCTCAAGTGGGAATTGAGGATAAAGGTTTTGGCTCTTCGGACTTTTGTGACAATATTACAAATGAAATAAACAATCAGTGGGGGGAAAAATCAGATGCTATTTGGCCCAAATTCTGCTAGTTATTTCTTATTTAATATCTGAATTTTTGAGACAGAGAGCTAATTTAAAGTCCTTCAATTTGTCTCTCTCTTAGTCCATCTTGTGCTGCTGTAACAGAATATGTGAGACTTAATAATTTATAAAGAACAGAAATTTATTTATTACAGTTCTGGAGGCTGGGGAGACCAAGATCAAGATGCCAATAGGTTTGGTGTCTTGTAAAGGCCTGGTTTTTCACTTAAAAGATGGAGTATTGAACACTGCATCCTCTGGAGAAGAACAGTGTTCCTTACATGGCAGAAAAGCACAGAGAGACAATCTACTCCAAAAACTCTTTTTATTTATTTGAGATTGGTCTCACTCTGTCACCAAGGCTAGAGTGCAGTGGTATGATCATAGCTCACTACAGCCTCACATTCCTGAGTTCCAGGGGTCCTCCTGCCTCAGCCTTTCAAGTAACAAGGACTGTAGGCATACACTATCATGCCTAGCTAATTTTTTTAAATTAAAAAAATTTTATTTTTAGGGACAGACACTATATTGCTCAGGCTGGTTTTGAACTCCTAGCCTCAAGTAATCCTCCTGCCTCAGCCTCCCCAGTCATTGGAATTATAGACACAAAACACTGCACTCAGTCCAAAGCCCTTTGTGAAAGGCATTTAATCCATTCATAAGTGAAGAACTCTCATGATCTCATCACCTCTTAAATATCATTACCTAGCAATTAAATTTTGATATGTTTTGGAGGGGACAAGCATTTGAACCATAGCAGTCTCTTTGGATATCTACAGTCTAAACAAGAAGTTCTCACTTTAATATTTTTGATGTCGTTTTCTAAATATTAAGTATCTGCCTTGTTCAAAAAAGCCCTTTAAGAAGAACAAAAATCTATCATTTCATTGATAGTTAAGTAATAATACATCTGATTTCATTAGGCATCTGAAAACATGAAGAGAAAGATTTTTGTTCTTTTCCTTGACTGTAGGAAAAGGTTAACTTACAATAATAAGTTGACTTACCTATGTGAGTTCACAATATGTGAAATATTTAAGAATATGTGAAGCCTTTAGAACAAAGGGTGCAGGATTGCCTGGCAATGATGAAACCAGTTCTATGACACATAAATAGTAACATTTAATAGAGAGAAATGATCACTTTCAAAGGGTCAGACAGTATAATGGTTAAAAGAAGTAGTATAATGGTGAATGTTTAACAACTAGCCTGGGAGGTGGAGGTGTAAGGTACTTAGTAGGATGTTTGCTATAATTTCCATGGTATAAGTACTTTCATCATGATCACTTTCAAGTTACAAACATGATGTCACCAAACACAGAGTTTGGAAAAGATACGCCCACCATATTAAACTGTTTCAACCATACAGATAAAATAGGAACAAATAAACTCAAAAGCATTAACAGTACAGTAAAGTTAGATACTTAGGTAGTAATGTGTTGTGAATATTTACTGTACGCTTGTATAATTTAACTTTTGCCAATGGTTTTTGCTTTGGTTTGAATGTCCCCTCAAAAAACTGCTGTGTGGTAGTATTGTGGTAGTATTGAGAGGTAGGGCCATTAATCCATTAACCCGTTAATCCATTAATGAGTTATCATGAGAGTGGAACTGCTGGCTTTTTAAGAAGAGAAAGGGAGACCTGAGCTAGTTAGTACATTACCACACTCAGCACCCTCACTATGTGATATTTTGCACTGTCTCTGGACTCTACAGAGTCTCTACCCCAAGAAGCCTCTCACCAGATATGACCCCTTCCCCCGGACTTCACAGCCTCCTTAACTATTAATAAATAACAATTTTTTAAAAAATTACCAAGTTACAGTGATTCTGTTATAAGCAGCAGAAAACAGTCTAATACAGCTGTGTTTAACAATTAGCTGAAAAAATACTCTGAAAATGTAATAATTATCTCTTGTAAGCTGATACAAGTTGTCGCCCACACATCACTGGGTAAGAATATGAGGTTTAAAGTTAGATCTGAATTTGAGTCCTTGCTCTGCCACTTAAAACTGTTGACCATGTGAAGCTTATATTTATTCTCTATGCCTTCATTTTTTCAGATGAATGATAAGGGTAAAAACTATATCTACTTTGAATAGTTGTTGTGATGATTAAGTAAGATTGATAGTCCCCTCTTCCCCCAGGGAGCAAGGGCTCTATGGCTGAAAGTTTCATAAGGTCCCTATTAAAACTGTGATTATAAAGCATCTTTCTTTTTTTTTCTTTTTTTTTTAACTATAGGAGAAGCTATTAAGAGAAATATGCTGTGTTCTACATAATGATATAATTTGCATAATTCAAGGGAGAACGGGCAGGTTTCTTTAAAGGGTTCAGACTATAGTATCACTGAAACTGTATTAGTTCATTTTCACACTGCTGTGAAGAAATACTCAAGACTGGATAATGTATAAAGAAAAGAGGTTTACAATTCACATGACTGGGGAGACTGCAGGAAACTTAGAGTCATGGCAGAAGGCACCTCTTCACAGGATGGCGAAAGAGTGAATGAGTGCCAAGGGCAGGGGAAACCTCTTATAAAAACATCCAATATCATGAGAACTCACTCACTATAGCAACAGCATGGAAGAAATTCCTTTCATTATTTAATTATCTTCACTTGGTCCCACCCTTGACACATGGGGATTATTACAATTCAAGGTGAAATTTAGGTAGGGACACAGAGCCAAACCATGTCTGTTTCTTTGGGATATGTGCAGTTTGGTTCCAACAAGCATTCCTCTTTGCTTTAGTGGTAAACTTGCAAACAAAATCCTGTTTCTTGGAAAGCTTTTACATTCCCTATAGTATCTTATGGGGCTTGTAGGCCAAAGCCTTTTCCTTGGTTCCTATTTTGTGAACTCTATGAAAGATAATAAATATGGCTGGAGACATCACAGGTTACCTTAAAAAGAACAGAGGGATAATTTAAAAGACAGGCATAAATCTGAGGATAGGGTTCAAGAATAGGAACTTGGAATCCATATACAAAAAATCCCCATAAGAAGGATTTGGACTTTGTGAAGGGTTCTACTGGGTATATAGCTTTAAGTTCTCCATTTACTTTGTAATCTAGCCATGCAGTGTTTAAATGAATCTTTTTTGTATGCTTACTATGTGTTATGCACTGTGAATGGTACTAGGGATACTATGGTGAACAAAAATGAATAGTCTTTATCTTCATTGAGTTCTTACATTAGTGAAGACAAATTATCATCAAGTAATTAAAGTGACAGTAACAATTCCAAGCATGATAACTGCTATGAAGAAAATGAAATACTATAATAGAAAAAACCAGCTGACTAGTTGAGGGAATGAAAGTTAAGAAAAGATGGATGAGAGAAGATTTTATGAAAATATAGATTTATTTATTTTTTATAAGAAAAACAGAAAATATTGAAGAATATTATAGGAAAAGGATATGACCCTGGGAATTGTATGAAGAAGGTATTAGAGGGGACAGTACTGGAGGCAGAGAGAGTGGATAGAAAACTACTACAATAATCTAAGCAAAAAATTGTAGTTGGTCATACTCGTGTGGTGTCAGTACAGAGAGTCTAGTTCTATTTTGCTGTTACGATCAACAGAATCAGCTGTTATATTGGAAGCAGGCACTAGGCAGAGGGAAAATGACTCTACTGTGCTTCAACCTTTAAGTAAACAACATAAAATACAATGTAGGGGTCAAGGGAATTCTTCCCTGTCACTCTCTAAAGGTTCTTAGCAAATGAACTGATAATAGGAGAAAAGGCATACAAATTTATTAAAGTGTACAAGTATGAAGAATTTCATCATGGAATGATTATCCAATAACCCAATAGGATTCAGATGTTTACCCATTCCCTTTTTCATAAGGAGTAATGTGGTAGTTTTGAAGGGTAGTAAATAATTTTAAGGGAGAGTGAATGGATCTCAGAGGTAGACATTATCTTGTATAATTCTCTTTGGGTATTGAATGGGATTGAAGAGAAAACAATAGTTCGGGACAAAGTTCACCAGGACTCTAGGTATGGTGTGTTTCAGTATTCAATCTCTTCCTCTGTGATATGAGTTTTAATCTTCTCTGGTTAATGAAATTTCAGGGAAGTGATTGAAGGCAGTCCTTTTGGGGGTCTAGTTTATAAGCAGATAAGGGAACTTCAGAGATCAGCCTCATCCTGTGCTTTAGGAGAGACAGAGAATTGAGAGACAAGAGTGGTATGGGGGAGTCAGAGAGAACTTAGGCCACTTCTTTGGTTCAGCATGTCAAAATTTCATATTGTGGGAGTAATATGGTTCAGTTCTGTGTCCCCACCCAAATCTTATGTTGAATTGTAATTCCTAATGTTGGGGGAGGTGACTGAATCATGGGGGCAGATTTCCCCCTTGATGTTCTCATGATATTAAGTTCTCACAGGATCTAATGGTTTAAAAGTGCATGACATTTCCCCCTTCACTCTCTCTTCCACTTTGCCATGGTAAGACATGCCTGCTTCCCCTTCACCTTCTGCCATGGTTGTAAGTTTTCTAAGGCCTTTCAGCCATGCTTCCTATACAGCCTGCAGAACTGTGAGTCAATTAAACCTTTTTTTCTTCAAAAATTATCCAGTCTCATGTAGTTCTTTTCAGCAGTGTGAGAACAGACTAATACAGGGTGTACCATTTTCTGAGTTCAACAGCACTATATAACTTTATATGCAGAGGTATGTTTAAGCATATGGACACTTTCCAAAGCTTTGGGGAAGTACCTAGGAAAATCTTAGATGGTCATATATTTGGGTTAACTTGTGTAAATGAGACATATGTTTACCATAATTTCTTCCTCTTTTCATTCTAACTGTTCTTTCATCATACTTCTCATTTGTTGTGTGGCTATTAGATTAGCTAAAGGGATTTTTAGGATGCAAGCAAGAAGAATTTGAAAGGAACATGTATTTAATTTAGATTGAGTGCCTTGCAGTCATATCCACCTATAATCAAGTTATTGTAAGCTGTCCTTGCCTTCCAGGAATACTTCCATCTCCCACAGTGCCAACATACTCTATATTGGTATAGGGTAAGAAGTTGTAACACAATATGAAAGTGTTCTATAGTATTCAGCTCTGGAAGTACTGCTACAGAAGCAAGATTTGAAAAGTGGTGCAGGAAGCTATCTTTGAAAACTCCTTATAGCTTTCAGATATGTACAATTATTTCAGTGACAGAGCTCTCACAAATATTTATTAATAACAATATTTATAAATTTTTTTCATGAAGGTTTTAAGCTCAATGCAAGGAAGTAGTATTAAGAATGCAATTCTAGTGTAATGGCAGGGAACATCTTAATGGAAGCCAAAAGCATAAACTGAAATGAAGAAAAATGATAGAAATATTAACATTTCAAAAATTGTCTTATATAACAACACAAGCAAACTATTCTCATATCAAAACCATGAACATAGAACAAAGAACCATAATAGTGAAAATACAGATGACAAAATGACATCTCATTTAAAAGATTATAAAAATCAGGAAACTATCTCCCAAGCAGAAATCAAAAGGAAGGAAAAATTAATTTTTATGATTATAAAGGTCAGCAGCAATTTTGTATCAACAAAGTTATTGAGTTCAATAAGTAATGTGATCTTTGATTATGGTCTTCACTGGGAAATAATTTTGTTCACCGTTTAATAAAAAAAAATTTTTGAAATTTTTTCCAATAATTTCACAGCAAATCACACAGAACATAAAAATGATACTTGAGCAAACATTTTGAAAATAAAATGATCAAACTATTATGAGACCCTGGCATGGCTATTCTAGGACTAAACAGTTGTATCTATTGGTTCATTTAAGCTGTGTTAACGAGAAAGTCATTATTTACCACAAGTGTGTTTCCAGACCAGATGTAAAAGTCATGAAGACTCCACAGAACACAAGAAATCTATATTAATATTTGGTTACAAGTAAATCAATTACAAATGCATCTCCTTTAATGTCTTCAATAACAGATAAGAAACAAAGAACATTCAATGTTGTTTTGAAGAGCTTAACAAAACATAATGAGGATTAATAAATTTTTAAATGAAAGACTTTTGCACTTGGTAACAATGAAGACTGGCTTTCTTCAAACTTCTAAATTTGCTCCATTTTTATGACAACAATTGGGAAAATGTCAAAATTAAAAAGAAATGTGTGACATACCTAAAACAGTTTAAGAGTTAATTCTAATAATTGCAAAATGTCTTTAAAATGAAGTGATGATAAACAGACAAACAGAAAGGACACCAAATACCAATCCCTTGTTCTACCTTCTAAACCAGATACAAAACACTAATTAATTAGCAACTATTGTACTCTCCTGTTTTAACGAAAAAACCTGATGAATTTTTTTTCTATTAAAAACCACCTAATTATCTGTGACTTTAAATTCAAGAAAAAGAAAGAAGTTCTGGAAAATGGTAACTTACTGCTGAAAACTTTAGCAATGCACTGTGACAATGCAGTTGTTATGAAAGTTAAAGACAAAGAATTGCACGCACTCTTTAAATTTTAATAAGTAAGAAGATGTGCCTTGCCAGCTCATTTCCTTAGTCCTGTCAGAGAAAAAGCTGCTGTGACAGTAGCCAAAATTGTTGACTACTTTAGCATTTTGCAACAGTTATGTTTTCTTTCAAGATTCATTTCATAGATACAGTGTTTTAAACAATAGGACATTTTAAACTCATATACAACTTACATTTTCATTAAAAAATCTCAATGTAACAAGAAGATCTGCCTATTCCAAAGTTGCCTGAGGTTTGCATAATGAAAATAATTTTATTTTAAGGATCCAACATATTCTTTTTTAAAAAAGTTGAATACATGAAATGTTTATTGAAAAAGTTGATGAAGCTTGAGTAGGGCATTTTAACTGTCCTTCTGAAGACATTTTGGAATGTTTCAATGAAACAAATGAGAAATTACAGCTCCTGATTTGGAAGTATATAATATGTACCACATTTAATCATCTTTAAGCTTCCTTTAGGAATTGATAGAAAATTCTGTAAAAAAGGTAATAGATTGTGACACAAAAGTAGTAGGGTTGAAGGATGACATTAACAAAAATTATGCTGACATTGTAAAATAAATAGAAACATTTATTTCCAGGTAGTACCAAAATGTATTAAAAAGAAGAGATAAAGTTCAATTAAAAGCACTGTACTGTGTAAGTTATTTGATCATTTGATAATCTAATTATTAAAGAAGAGTGAATTTTTTTAGCATCCTGGGAAAGGTGCTTGAGATACTGGTATAATACTGGTATAAGAGATATATATAAGAAATACTGGTGTAAGAGACCAGAATATGCCAGCCCAAATTATGCCTCTTCGGCACAAAGATTAATTTGCATTGATTATTTTGAAAAACAGCAGACAGAGAAGCTCTGAAAACAAGATTAGAAATTACACTTTCTTAAAGAAAACTTTAATTTATAAGAAAAATCTTCATTTGTAAGGATATCTCCCTCCCTATGCCAACAAGAAAAGGATGACTCTAAGTCACAGTGGAATCTTTTCAATGATGAGGACACTGACTTAACTCTGCAAAGCAAACCTTACCCTTGTCTACCATACTTTTTCTGGTCACCTCCCCATAACTGGCCTCTCTGCCACCCATCTTTCTTTTATTTCAACTGAAGATAGTGGTGTTTAAATCCCAATTCTAAGCCACTTCTATGAAATTTCCTCACTTTTTTGCGGGGGGCGGGGTGGGGCAGTGGGGAGGGAGGCATTTCCCATGTATGCATGGAATATATGTGCCAATAAACTTGTTTGTTTTTCTCTCATTAGTTGTAATTCTCTTTTGTTACCAGGGCTCCAGTCAATAAATAAAATAGGTAGAAGGAAAAAATATTTTTTCTTCCCTACAACAGCTTGGCATACATGAAGATAACAGCATTCATGATACTCCACTACAGTGAGGAGAACATTAATAATGAAATGGGAATGATGCTGCTGATTTGAAGAAAACTGGAAGTCTCTTGAAATCCTACAGCTTGTTTAGAACAGAAACTAGACAGATTATTTCCAGATTTTACAATAATCTCCAAAATTTATATAACATAACTGACTTTATTAATAATTTAGAAAAGTTTCTTTATAAGTGAAAGTGAAAGCAATTTTTCTAACATAAAAATAATGCAGTATTTTAGGCAGGTAATTGATTATTTATGTTAATTTCGTAAGCTTTGTGGCATTTGCCAGACTTAAAAATTTTAATTTATTTTGACCTCTTTTTCTAAATACGTATTAATCTTCATGGTTAATAATGTATCTCTAACTTTTTACTACTTAACTTGAAGAGAACACCTCAAATTGCGTAAGGCCCAAGCCTAGAACCTAGCAAAACTGCCTCTGCCTGTTCTTATATACGAGACTATCAATGAAATAGGAAGGCAGAAAAGTGGCCTGTACATAGACCTCTTTGCTGGTGCTGAAAAAGAGGAGAGGCATCCTCTTTTTTAGTAACACTTTTAGGGTACTAAATTCACATATTCTTTGTAAGGACTTTCAGCAATTCTCTATGCTAAGAACTCAGCTTTTGGAATTAGACTGCCTGGGTTTGTGGCTCTACCACTTAATGGCTATGCAATCTTGAGAAACTCTGTTTTGTCATTTCTCCAAGTGAAGATGGAAATATAACTATCTCATTCAGTTGTTGTGAGGGTCAAATTCAGTTCCTCAGGGTCAAAGACACTGAGGAACTGACTATATATTTATTCAATGAAGAAAAGACAAATAAGTAAAACACCAGGGTCATGATATAGTGAAAATTCAAGAAGGAAAGAGATTTAGGAAGGAGGGACCTGTACCAAAGAAAATGTCACAATACAACAGAAACGAGATAAAGAAGGGGGAAGAGTTCTCCTCAAATGGAAGACTATGTTTACAAGATTCCTTTTTTCAAACTAAGCCTAAGGACATTAGCCACTAAGTAGCAGACTCTGACAAAACCTCAAAGACTGGGAGACATTAGTGAGTTCAGAGTAGTGGTGAATATTGTAATTTACCAATTTTCTAAGTATGTTGATTCATGAGTTCTACACAACATAGCTGGAGTCTCTGTACCAATTTTCTCCTTTGGTTGCCAGATGACTACTAGTGATAAACATCTTTCACTGTCAGAGAAAAAACAGCTCTTCCTTCACATTCCCTAAGTTGTGCAAGAGAACACTGGCAATCAGCCAGCTGTCTGGAGTCTTCCCTGAGCTGACTGGCACCTTGTACATACTGTTGTGCATCTATTTCTGGGGAATACAGTTGCCCCAAAACACAAGTGGAGCATATTAAAGAGGACACATGACTGGTCCCTTTCTTGTCCAAAGCCCCCATCATGACTTTTCTTGCAGCCCTTTTGCTAGGAGAGCTGCCCTTCACAAGGAATAACATGTCAACAAGTCATTCCCACTAATAATAACAAAAATGACACCAGTGTAATTGAACCATGATCCTTCTCTCAGGCAGCCTCCTTTGGCACAGAGAAAAAGTGGAAGATTATATTTGACATCTTCCTACGTTGTTCACTTGTAAGTTCTCAGCAGCATATGCTCCTCTCTAAAGCCTCTACTGCTTGTGAGCCACCAGCACTGTTTTTTGTTGTCATTAAACTTTTTGAACACTTAGTATGTGCAAGGTACTGTGCTAGGAGCTCAAGAAACATTGATGAACAAAACAAAATATGGCAAATGAAATTTTGATTTGGTGCACATTTGGTAGATGCTTTCAAAGTATTATTTTTTAATCTCTGTCAAATTCATAACTTCCCACATTCACATTAATACTAGTTGGTATTAAATTATGCATTCATGTTAATTTTCATATCCCCTTTTACTTGAAACATTGATAATCTGATAAATATAGTTATACTTAGCAGTAACTTCTATATATAAGAAATTAGTTTTAAGTTATGGATATGCTTTAAATTTGTCTTCAAGTTCATAACCATGTTACACAGACATGTTCCTGACAGAATCATTAGAAACTTGTTCTACCTAGGAGTCAACTAATGTGACTTGGAAGCATGTAATGATTCTGGATGTTACATTTTGTTTAATGCTCTGTTCCTTATCACTGACCATTACTTGAAGGTTCATGGACTATCAGCCTGCAGGCCAAATTTCAAAAAAGAAATTGCTGTTGATATATTCTTCCACCTCATACCAGAGAAATGTGGAAAATTGCAATTTGCTTAATCAGCTTGGAAGAATATATACAAGCAGAAATAACATAGCTAGAATTGATTCTAAACTTGTATTGCTATTAAAAACTAGTTTTCTTCAGATTTTTAGAAAGCAGAGCACATATCTGAGAGAAGGAAAAAATGGAGACTGCCATGGAATTAACACAATGAACATACTTTTCCAACTCAGATAATCCTGCTAAATTCCTTGCATCATAGCTATAGTTGGGTGTAAGAAGCAATTAGGATTATATATGAAAAGTGAAAACTTCTGCAGATTCTTGGAATCCACATGGGAAACTGGCTGCAGAGCTATAGATCAGGGGAAATATGTACACATACCTTGACTTCATCAAAGAATTTGATAAATTGCCTCCATATTGTTGTCACTAAGCTGGAGACATGAGTGGAATGAGGTGTGAGTTAAGCGAACCTGCATAACTGTGGTCTGATAGTCTATCTGACTTACGGATGATCAGTAAGTAAATGTTTGTGAACTACATTGAAATGAATTGGTCTGTGTTAATCCACATGAAGTGCCATGGTAGTGCACATGGCATCGTTCTATACCCTATTCTATTTAGTATGTGGATTGAAGATCTGTGATGATTTCTAGGACCAGCTTGTCAAGCCATATGCCTTCAGTCAAGTTGTTTTACCAAGTGTTTACTAATAGTTAAAGTATAATATGACTCCTGCAGCCCTATCCTACTTGCTGCTTCTGTGGCGTTGAATCCTGACTTTGACCTATATTTAGAAAATCCATCTTCCTTTGGATTCCGATACACTATTTTTGCAGTTTTCCACTTCACACTGTGAGTATTCCCCCTCATTCTCCTCTAATTCTACTCCTTTTTACCCCTTAAATCTTCATCTTCCATTTTTTTTGCAGCTTTTGCTACTCTGAGTGATTTTATTCATGCTCATGGCTTTGTATATGGTTTATAATATGATAACCCTAAAGCTGTATCTAAGAAATGTGTCCCATCCAAAACTTAATGTGATTAGTATGCTGAAGTTATTCAACATGAGTTTTCTTTATCTCACCCTCCCAGTCTTGAAGTTTCTGATAATTAGAAAAAAAAATTGGCAATGGACACAGACTGGTTTGATGTTTTTATAATCATCACACACTAGTTAAGCAACCCATGGCAAATTATGTAACCTACTTTTATTAGTTTTCTACTGCTGCACAACAAATTACCACAAACTTAGTGGCCTCAAACAACACATGTCTATCTCTCTGCTTCTGTGGGTTGGGAGTCTGGGCACAACTTAGTTGAATTCTCTAGTTAAGGTGTCTCACAAGCCTGTTGATATGGTTTGGCTTCGTGTCCCTGCCCAAATCTCTTGCTGAATTATAATCCCCAATGTTGGAGGTGGGGCCTGGTGGGAGGTGACTGGATTATGGGGCTAGATTCTTCCTGAGTGATTTAGCACCATCCCCCCATGGTACTGTATAGTGAGTGAGTTTTCACAAAATCTGGTGGTTTAAAAGTGTGTAGCACCTCCCTTCTTCGCTTCCTCCTACTCTGGCCTGGTGAAATACCTTGCTCACCCTTCACTTTCTGCCATGATTCTTGCAGTCTCCCCAGAAGCTAAGCAGAAGCCATTATGCTTCCTGTACAGCCTGTGGAACTGTGAGCCAATTAAACCTCTTTTCTTTATGAATTACCCAATCTAAGGTATTCTTTCTTTGTAGCAATGCAAGAACAGACTAATACAGCTGTATTGAAGGTTTCAGCCAGAGATGAGTTTTCATCAGATTCCCACCTGGGGAAAGATCTACTTCCAAGCTCCCTCAAGTTGTAATAAAATATTACACAACTTGTTTGCATTTATTTATAAAATGAGATTAGGTACAAGACTCAGGTAATTATAAACAGGTATTTTGCCTGCATGCATATTTGGTGTGATATTCAGAAGTCCTGGCATGTGGGTCAATTCTGTATTATACAAGATTGTCGTAGGCATCTTTTGTCTCCCCACACATTAACTATCATTAATGTCTTCTATTCATTGTGGTAACTGGAAATATCTCTAGAAATTTTAAGAACACCCCTGTGGCAATACTGCCCTCTTAATAGTCCCTGCATAAGGGTTTAAAATATCATTCCTACCAAACAAATATGAATTTTGTTGCAGAAATTGATAGAAACATTAAAATATTCATCTCTTTATTCATTAAACGTTATTATTGACTACTTCCATGAGGAAGACACTGTTCTAGGTGTTGGATTATTCACAGTCATGGACACAGCGATGAATAAGACAGCATCTCATTTTCTCTCATGGAGTTAATATAAAATAATAGAAGGGTTCTCAAGAGTGGATATTGATCAGTTATTACTCTTCTTTGCTTCAAAAACGAGCCTTTTTAAAACTGTAGAAGTTAGTTATCTGAACCGTCTTATCTTTTAACTCCTATTACCTGAACCACGTTGTTTTTTAAACTCCTCATTCTAAGTTGAAGTTTATCAGGCAATATTCCATGGAAAATAAGCATGTCTAATATACAATATATTTCTCCAAAATTCAGTCACAGACTTCCTTTTTAAGATTCCCATCCTTTCTTTTACCACATGAATTTTCTTTTTTAAAAATTGACAAATAATAACTGTACATATTTATGGACTACATAGCAATGTTTTGAAACATATAATGTAAGGTGATCAGACCATGGTAATTTGTGTTTCCAATCAAGGTGGATTGCTGGATTACTCACTATTCCACAAACCATTCTTAAACTTTTCTACCTCTGTGACTTTTACACTGTCACCATGATCTAGAGAGCTCCTTCTCACTGTCTCACATTTTCATTTAAAATTCTACCTCTCTTTCAAAACTCCTCCGTAAAAATATTTTGATTTACTGAAATAGAGGTGATATTTGATGTATTCTACTTTTAAGTTACTTTGTTACCACTTTTAACATTAGTTTTCTTGAACTTAGCATAGTTACTGAGGCTTATCAGAAGTCTAATAAGTGCTTGTTTAAAAAAAGTGAAACAAATTTAGCTTATGATATAGTTATCTGTGAATTTGACCTGTAATCTCTACTTTCTACTAATTTTTAAGCATTTTAAGTGTAGGGTCTCTAGCTTACTTATTTTATAACTTCCTTTGGAGCCAAGTACAGTCTTGTGTACTTATTTGCTTGTTCATTTCTCCAGAAATATTTGTTGAATGTCTACTGCCTGCTAAGAACTGTATAGGTGGCTGCAGTCAAATACTTTTCTCTGGAATCAGAGAACCTGAGTTCAAATGTTAGTCCTCTTGTTATTGGCTGTGACATTAGCCAAATGCCTTAGCATGTAAAGGTCTCAATGTCATCTGTAAAACAATGGTAATGATGGTGGTGATAATCCTGATGATGGCTAATATACTGTGTACCAGGCACTCTATTAAGAATTAGTATCAAGGCCGGGCGTGGTGGCTCAAGCCTGTAATCCCAGCACTTTGGGAGGCCGAGGCGGGTGGATCACGAGGTCAAGAGATCGAGACCATCCTGGTCAACATGGTGAAACCCCGTCTCTACTAAAAATACAAAAATTAGCTGGGCATGGTGGTGCACGCCTGTAGTCCCAGCTACTAGGGAGGCTGAGGCAGGAGAATTGCTTGAACCCAGGGGGCAGAGGTTGCGGTGAGCCGAGATCGTGCCATTGCACTCCAGCCTGGGTAACAGGAGCGAAACCCCATCTCAAAAAAAAAAAAAAAAGAATTAGTATCAATAACTCATGTCTTTGGAGTCAGACTAAAGGTTCATATCCCAACTCTTTTGCCTACTATTGAGTGACCTTAAACAAGTTACTTTGCATCACTAAGCCTCAATGTTTTAAACTATTAACTAATTAATTAATGGGAAATAAGCATCCCAGTGCTTTCTACTGCTCAGAAAATAAAATTCTACTATTTATGGGGGCCTAAAGCCAAGACCTATGTGATCCAACTTCTCTCTACTCATCCAAGCTCATTCTACCCTCTCCTTTGCTTACATCAGACAGAGGGGTTTGTTTTCTGCTTTTCAAACAAGCCAGACACTTTCTCACTTTAGCACTTTGACACATGGCAGGTTCAGTTCTACTTTTTCTCAGATTTACCTCTTCACAGAAGACTTTACTGACTATCTTATCTAAAGTAGCCCTCTGCTCCCCTTCTCCCCAATATCCAACAGTTCTCTCAGACCTTATTCATACTTACAGATACATTGTTTGTTATAATTATCTAATTTGGCTACTTAGAATTTTTTTTCTGTTGGTCTGGTTGTTCATTTATAGTCTATTTCTTCTACTAAAAAGGAAGCTTCATTTAGGCTGGGCCAGAGCATGTAATGTTTGCTTATCTAGTTCTAGTATGTGGTACAGTGCTCAACCAAATTAGATGCGTCAAAAATAGAGTTGTATGTATAAGTGAAAGAATAAGTTTCTGGGACTCTGATGGCCGAAGAGGAACAGCTCCTGCCTGCAGCTTTCAGCAAGGCCAACACAGAAGGCGAGTGATTTCTGCATTTCCAAGTGAGGTACCCAGTTCATCTCCTTGGGACTAGTTAGACAGTAGCTGCAGCCCATGGAGGGCAAGCAGAAGTGAGGTGGGGTGTCGCCTCACCAGGGAAGCACAAGGGGTCAGGGAACTCCCTCCTC
Source organism: Saimiri boliviensis (assembly GCF_048565385.1). NCBI lineage: Eukaryota > Metazoa > Chordata > Mammalia > Primates > Cebidae > Saimiri > Saimiri boliviensis. The sequence continues at coordinate 69,364,541 of NC_133459.1, forward strand.
TAGTGAAGAGAAGCTGTGAGAAACTGTGCCATGAGGGACAGGTCTATCTGGCCCAGATACTATGATTTTCCCAAGGTCTTCACAACCCACAGACCTGGAGATTTCCTCAGATACCTACACCACCAGGGCCCTGGGTTTCAAGCACAAAACTGGGCAGCCATTTGGGCAGATACCAAGCTAGCTGCAGGAGTTTTTTCGTACCCAGTGGCACCTGGAATGCAAGCAAGACAGAACCATTAAATCCCTAGAAAGGGAGCTGAAGTCAGGGAGCCAAGTGGTCTTGCTCAGTGGATACCATCCCCATGGAGCCCAGAAAGCTAAGATCCACTGGCTTGAAATTCTTGCTGCCAGCACAGCAGTCTGAAGTCGACCTGAGACTCTCAAGCTTGGTGGGGGAAGGTGTATCCACCATGAATGAGGCTTGAGTAGGTGATTTTCCCCTAACAGTGTAAACAAAGTCACTAGGAAGTTTGAATTGGCGAAGCCCTCTGCAGCTGGGCAAAGCTGATATAGCCAGACTACCTCTCTAGATTCCTCCTCTCTGGGCAAGGCATCTCTGAAAGAAAGGCAGCAGCCCAGTCAGGGGCTTGTTGGTAAAACTCTCATTGCCCTGGGTTGAGAGCATGTTGGGGCAGTGGGTGGCTGTGACCACAGCTTCAGCAGATTTAAACATTGCTGCCTCCCAGCTCTGGAGAGAGCAGCAGATCTCCCAGCACAAAATTCAAACTCTGCTAAGGGACAGACTGCCTCTTAAGTGGGTCCCTGACCCCCATGCCTCCTGACTGGGAGACACTTCCCAGCAGGGATCAATAGACATCTCATACAGGAGAGCTCCAGCTGGCATCTAGTGAGTGCCCCTCTGGAATAAAGCTTCCAGAGGAAGGAGCAGGCAGCAGTCTTTGTGGTTCTGCAGCCTCTGCTGGTGATACTCATGCAAACATGGTCTGGAGTGGACCCTCAGCAAACTCCAGCAGACCTGTGGAATACAGGCCTGGCTGTTAGAAGGAAAACAAACAACAGAAAGCAAAAGCATCAACATGAACAAAAAGGATGACCATGCAAAAACTCCATCTGAAGGTCACCAACAGCCAAGACCAAAGGTAGATAAATCCATGAAGATGAGGAAAAACCAGCACAAAAAGGCTGAAAATTCCAAAAACTGGAATTTCTCTTCTCCTCAAAAGAATCACAACTCCCGTACAGCAAGGGAACAAAACTGGATGGAGAATGAGTTTGATAAATTGTCAGATGTAGGCTTCAGAAGGTGGGTGATAACAAATTCCTCTGAGGTATAGGAGCATGTTCTAACCCAATGCAAGGAAGCTAAGAACCATGAAAAAAGGTTAGCGGAACTGCTAACTAGAATAACCAGTTTAGAGAAGAACATAAATGACTGATGGAGCTGAAAAACACAGCACAAAAACTTCTTGAAGCATACACAAGTATCAATAGCTGAATCAAGTGGAAAAAAGGATATCAGAGACTGAAGATCAACTTAATAAAATAAAGCATGGAAAAAAGATTAGAGAAAAAAGGATGAAAAGAAAGGAGCAAAACCTCCAGGAAATATGGGACTACGTGAAAAGAGCAGCCTATACTTGATTGGTGTACCTGAAAGTGATAGGAGAATGGAAAGAAGTTGGAAAACACACTTCATGATTTTATCCAGGAGACCTACCCCAACATAGCAAGATAGGCCAACATTCAAATTCAGGAAATACGGAGAACACCACAGAGATACTCCTCAAGAAGAGTGACTCCAAGACATATAATCATCAGATTCACCGAGGTTGAAATGAAGGAAAAAAATGTTAAGGGCAGCCAGAGAAAAAGGCTGGGCTACCCACAAAGGGAAGCCCATCGGACTTACAGCAGATCTCTCGGCAGAAACCCTACAAGCCAAAACAGAGTGGGGGCCGTATTGAACATTCTTAAAATAATTTTCAACCCAGAATTTCATATCCAGCCACACTAAGCTTCATAACTGGTGGAGAAATAAAATCCTTTACAGACAAGCAAATGCTGATTTTGTTACTACAAAGCCTGCCTTACCAGAGCTTCTGAAGAAAGCACTACATATGGAAAGGAAAACCCAGTATCAGCCACTGAAAAAACATAGCAAACTGTCAAGTCCATTAACACTATGAAAAACCTGCATCAACTAACGGGCAAAATAACCAGCTAGCATCATAATGACAGAATCAAATTCACACATAATAATATTGACATTAAATTTAAATGAGCTAATGCCCCAAGTAAAAGGCACAGACTGGAAATTGAGTAGAGTCAAGACCCATTGGTGTGCTGTATTCAGGAGACCCATTTCACTTGCAAAGACACACATAGGCCCAAAATAAAGAGATGGAGAAGATTTGCCAAGCAAATGGAAAGCAACCAAAAAGCAGAGGTTATAATCCTAGTCTCTGATAAAACAGACTTTAAACCAACAAAGATCAAAAAAGACAAAGAAGGGTATCACATAGTGGCAAAGGGATCATGCATCAACAAGAGCTAACTATCTTAAATATATATGTAGCCAATACAGGAGTACCCAGATTTATAAAGCAAGTCATTAGAGACTGCAAAGAGACTTAGACTCCCACACAATAATAGTGGAAGATTTTAACATCCCACTGTCAATATTAGACTGATCGAGACAGAACATTAACAAAGATATTCAGGACTTGAACTCAGCTCTGGACAAAGCAGACATCATAAACATCTACAGAACTTTTTACCCCAAATCAATAGAATATACATTCTTCTCAGCACCACATAGCACTTATTCTAAAATGGACCACATAATTGGAAGTAAAACACTCCTAAGCAAATCCAAAAGAATGGAAATCATAACAAATATTCTTGGCTGGGTGTGGTGGCTCATGCCTGTAATCCTAGCACATTGGGAGGTCAAGGTGGGCAGATCACCTGAGGTCAGGAGTTCGAGACTAGCCTGGCTACTATGGTGAAACTCTGTTTCTACTAAAATGGTAATAAATTAGCTGGGCATGATGACATGTGCATGTAATCCCAGCCACTCAGGAGGCTGAGACAGGAGAATCACTTGAACTGAGGAGGTGGAGGTTGCAGTAAGCTGAGATTGTGCCATTGCCCTCCAGCTTGGGCAACAAGAATGAAACTCCATCTCAAAAAGAAAGAAAGAAAAAAAACCCCACAGTCTCTCATACCACAATACAATCAAATTAGAACTCAGGATGAAGAAATTCACTCAAAACTGCAAAACTACATGGAAACTGAACAAAGTGCTCCTAAATGACTACTGAGTAAATAATAAAATTAAGGCAGAAATAAATAAGTTATTTGAAACCAATGAGAACAAAGACACAACGTACCAGAATCTCTGGGACACAGCTAAAGCAGTGTTTAGAGGCAAATTTATAGTACTAAATGCCCGAAGGAGAAAGTGGGAAAGATCTAAAATCAATACCCTAATATCATAATTTTAAAAACTAGGGAAGCAAGAGCAAACAAATCCAAAAGCTAGCAGAAGACAAGAAATAACTAAGATCAGAACAAAATTAAAGGAGATAGAGACATGAAAAGCCCTTTAAAAAAAAAAAACAATGAATCCAGAGCTTGTTTTTTGAAAATATTAACAGAATAAATAGACTGCTAGCTAGACCAATAAAGAAGAAAAAAGAGTCAAATAGACACAATAAAAATGATAAAGGGGATATCTCCACCAATCTCACAGAAATATAAACTACCATCAAAGAATACTATAAACACTTCTATGCAAATTAACTAGAAAATCTAGAAGAAATGGATAAATTCCTGGACACTTACACCCTCCAAGACTAAACCAGGAAAAAGTTGAATCCCTGAATAGGCCAATAACAAGTTCTGAAATTGAGGCAGTAATTAATAGCCTGCCAATCTAAAGAAGCCCAGGACCAGATGGATTCACAGCCAAATTCCATCAGACATACAAAGAAGAACTGATACCATTCCTTTTGAAACTATTCCAAAAAATAGAAAAAGAGAGAACCTCCCTAACTCATTTTATGAGGCCATCATCATTCCGATACCAAAACCTGGTAGAGACACAACAAAAACATAAAATTTCAGGCCAATATCTCTAATGAACATTGATGTGAAAATCCTAAATAAAATACTGCCAAACCTAATCCAGCAACACATCAAAAAGCTAATTCACCATGATCAAGTAGGCTGCATCCCTGGGATGCAAGGCTGGTTCAACATATGCAAATCAATAAACATAATCAATCACATAAACAGAGCCAATGACAAAACTACATAATTATCTCAAATGATGCAGAAAATGCCTTAGATAAAATTCAACACCCCCCATGATAAAAAAAAAAACACTCAATAAGCTAGGTATTGGTGGAACATATCTCAAAATAATAAGAACTATTTATGACAAACCCACAGCCAATATCATACTGAATGGTCAAAAGCTGGAAGCATTCTCTTTGAAAACTGGCACAAGACAAGGATGCCCTCTCTCACCACTCCTATTTAGCATAGTATTGGAAGTTCTGACCAGAGTAATCAGGCAAGAGAAAGATATAAAGGATATTCAAATAGGAAGAGAAGATGTCAAAATATCTGTTTGCAGATGACATGATTGTATATTTTGAAGACCCCATCATCTCATCCCCCAAATTCCTTAAGCTGATAAACAACTTCAGCAACGTCTCAGGATACGAAATCAATGTGCAAAAATCACAAGCATTCCTATACACGAAAAATAGGCAAATAGAGAGCCAAATCATGAGCAAACTCCCATTCACAATTGCTACAAAGAGAATAAAATTCCTAGGAATACAACTTAAAGGGGATGTGAAGGACCTCTTCAAGGAGAACAACAAACCATTGCTCAAGGAAATAAAAGATGACACAAACAGATGGAAAATCATTCCATGCTCATGGATAGGAAGACTCAATATCGTGAAAATGGCCATACTGCCCAAAGTAATTTATAGATTCAATGCTATTCCCATCATGCTGCCATTGACTTTCTTCACAGAATTAGAAAAAGTACTTTAAACTTCATATGGAACCAAAAAAGAGCCCATATAGCCAAGACAATTCTAAGCAAAAAGAACAAAGCTGGAAGCATCATGCTACCTGACTTCAAACTATACTACAAGGCTGCAGTAACCAAAGCAGCATGGTACAGGTACCAAAACAGATATATAAACCAATGGAACAGAACAGAAGCCTCAGAAATAATGCCACCCATCTACAACCATCTGAACTTTGACAAACCTGACAAAAACAAGCAGTGGAGAAAGGATTCCCTATTTAATAGATGGTGTTGGGAAAACTGGCTACCCATACACAGAAAACTGAAACTGGACCCCTTCCTTACACCTTCTACAAAAGTTAAGTCAGGATGGATTAATGATTTAAGTGTAAGACCTAAAACCATAAAAACTTTAGAAGAAAACTTAGGCAATACCATTCAGGATATAGGCATGGGCAAAGACTTCAGGACTAAAACACCAAACGCAATGGCAACAAAAGCCAAACTTGACAAATGGGATCTAATTAAACTTAAGAGCTTCTGCACAGCGAAAGAAACTATCATCAGAGTGAACAGGCAACCTACAGAATGGGAGAAAATTTTTGCCATCTATCTATCTGACTCTACAAGGAACTTAAACAAATTTACAAGAAAAAAACAACCCCATCAAAAAGTACGTGAAGGATATGAACAATTATCAAAAGAAGACATCTATGTGGCCAATAAACAAGTAAAAAGCTCATCATCACTGGTTGTTAGAGAAATGCAAATCAAAACCACATTGAGATACAATCTCATGCCAGTTAGAACGGCAATCATTAAAAAGTCAGGAAACAACAGATGGTGGAGATGATTTGGAGAAACAGGAACACTTTTACACTGTTGGTGGGAGTGTAAATTAGTTCAACCATTGTGGAAGACAGTGTGATGATTCCTTAAGACTCTAAAACTAGAAATCCCATTTGACCCAGCAATCCCTTTACTAGGTATATATCCAAAGGTTTATAAGTCATTCTACTATAAAGACACATGCACACATGTTTATTGCAACACTACTCACAATAACAAAGACTTTGAACCAACCCAAATGCCCATTAATGTTAGACTGGATAAAGACAATGCAGCACATATACACCATGGAATACTATGCAGCCATGAAAAATGAGTTCATGTCCTTTGCAGGGACATGGATGAAGCTGGAAACCATCATTCTCAGCAAACATAGGAACAGAAAACCCAATATTGCATGTTCTCACTCATAAGTGGGAGTTGAACAATGAGAACATATGGGCACAGGGAGGGGAATATCACACACTGGGGCTTGTTGGGGGAGGTAGGGCAAGGGGAGGGATAGCATTAGGAAAAATACCTAATGTCAATGATGGGTTGATGGGTGCAGCAAACCACCATGGCACATGTATACCTATGTAACAAACCTGCATGTTCTGCACATGTATCTTACAACTTAAAGTATAATAATAAAAAAAGAATAAGTTTCCCATAGGTTGTTGAGATTACATGAAGTAATACCTAGTGTCTGGCAGAAAATAAGTAATGAATTAATGTCAGTTACTATTGTTATTACTAATGATACTAAGTTAGAAATGGTTTCTGTTTTTGTGAAGTTTGCAACCTCAAGAGGAAGATGTGGACGTGTAACAAACCAACTGTAACAATGATTGTTTGAATGGGATTTTCGTGATATGAGATGATATGAGATATATAGATGTGCTCAGATAATATTTGCTGAACTATTATGGTTACTTGAAAGATTCACAGGATAAAAATAGAGGGTGGAATCTATGCCAATTCTTCTGAATAGATTTAATATTTTGTTACCTTTAGAGGTAAAGATCTGTACCTAAGGCAGAGTGATTCAGTGTAGACAATGGCAGTTATGTATTTGTTGACTTTATCACCTGCTCCATTGCAGCTGCTGAATGTACAACATATCCTGATGTAAATCACGTTTATGTTTTCAAGACTTTTTCCACTCCTGTCTAGTACTAGCATCAAAAAGGGATTTATAAGGTTTAGTTCTCCCATAGTCTCCCTAAGGCCTCTCCAACACTGCCTCAAATTAAATTCAGTCTAAGTGAAGGCATGTCCTGCTATTCAATTGCAGCTCCCAGACCAGTCCTCCAGCCTCACCCCTCTAACCTATTTGCTGCCCTAGTTCTCTCTTACAGAGACATTTTGGGGTTGCCACCCTCCTCTTTACTCCTGCCTCTCTGCCCATACCCTATAATCACTCTCCGGATTTCTACAGATGATATGCATATCCTCATGGAATGTTTTATATATTTGCATATCCTTTCCCCCCATCAACTTTAGTAATTACAGTTTTATGCTTAGGAAATGCATTTCTTCATATTAGAAAATCTTCAGAGCGCAGTTGTGGAGATAAGACTGACCTCTTGAATTTTATGATTAAAACCCTAATGTTTTCATGTAGATAAATTATAGATATAGCAAGGCAGTTTCCTTTCCCATCAGGATTTCCGGATGGGGGTAGTAAAACTGCAAAACAGGAAGAAAGAGTCAGCATGATAATTTTTTTTTGTTGGTTGATTTTCCACATCAGGGATATGCACTAGCAGGAATTGAAATAAGAACATTAAGTTTATTTTAAAATAAGAGTACAGATAAAGCAAGATCTTCATGTTATATAGAAAATGTACTAATGCTGCAGATGGTTCTTTTGTGTCATCTCTAAGTATTTTCAGTTTGTTGATTTTTGTAGACACACAAGTTCAAAGATCACATAATGCCCACTGAGTCCGATGAGACACTAATGATGGTCACCTTTCTGGCAATTACTATATCACTGAACTTGTTAAGAGTAGCAACGATCTGTCACTAAATCTTACAGAAGGCACAAAGAGCCCCTGAGAGGAAAACAGGGAGAGGAGGGGCTGTGTCTGGGAGAATGGGTAATGATTATAATTGACTAACTTTTAGAAGAAACAAGAACAACCACAACGTTTTGCCCCTTCAGATTACCAAGCAATAGATTTCCTATAACATTTTCAGAGAATCTCTCTGGCCCAGAATTTTAAGAAAAATCTTAAAATGAAAGTTTCCCAAAAATGAATGTATGCTGCTGGCAGTAGAGATTTTCGGGTGGTAGTCATTATAATAAATAATAATAATAATAACAATGGCAATAGTATAGGGACAGATAACATACACATATGGCAATATAAAAGCAGATAATATCAGAGAAGGTAAAGGGCTGATGGTTGTAGCTAAGAATTATTTAGCACTTAATGAATGCTTTTATGTTCGCTACTTATCCATACGACAAACTAAAAAGATAATAAACACAAGAGGCAAAGTTTAAACCAAAAGCATTCTGGCTCTGGCCCTTGCTCTTCCTCAGTATGTATTGCTGCCCCTCCTGTATATTGGATTGCAGTTGTCTGTGGATCATTCTTATGTATCTGTATCTTTCATCAGTTTACAAGCTCCATGCAAGCAGGTACTCAGTCTATCTAGTTTACTACTGAGTCCCTGAAACACAGCCCAGTGCTGGACAGAACCTAGCTCAGTGCTAGATAGGCATCCAAAAAATACTTACTGAATGCCCAGAGTCAATCAGCAGAACTAAGTCAAATTAGGCATTTTGCGACTTAAAGACTGGAGGAGGAAAAGAATATAACGCCCTTGTACATCTTTCCTTTGAAAAACTTATTTCCTTCATGTTTTGCTATCGTGTACTAATAGTAAGATGTAAAATCAGTTGAAGAAAGCGAAGTCAACAAGAGCACTACCAGTGGCAGGAAGAAGCCACTGGACTCAGATGAGAAAAAAGAGAGAAAAGTTTTCTCAAAAGCTTTTTCTATATGGCTATAAGCTTCTTAAAAGGCTCAGGGATATACCTATGTATGGTAGAACTTAAATTTGAAAAGAAGCTTCCTGAAGTCTGAATATTTGTTCCATTTTAATAACAATGTTGTTTATAAGAATAAGAGTAAATAAACTGGATTGAGACATGAGTGCAAATTCCTCTTGGACTTTAGTCTGCCATATTCTTCTCTAAAAGAAAAAGTTGTACAAACTGGATTAGAATAAACCCTAATTATTTATGTGCAGGCTTTGTTTCTAGGACACCCCTGTGAGAGATCCAGAAGCAACACCTATCACCCAAACATTTTTAAATCGTACCAATCTACAGGTATGAATGAAGTCAGTTCATATTAACACTTGAGATGTTCAGTTCTAATCCCATGTAGGAATTTTAATACCTTTAAAAATTTCACTGTCCCATCAATGTTTTTGGAAACACTGAAGAGTTCTTACAAAAGTTTATAAATTAATGGAGGTTTCTACTATGTCATTTCATTTTCATTTCTGCTACAGTTCCTAAGCTTCTTCAGTTTCAAAATGCTTTTAAACTTCATGATGCTGTAAAATTTGCCAGTAGTCTGTGAGGGCAAATATGTATGTATATATATAAAGTTTAGTTGAATGGTTTGGGATAGTTTGGGCCCTAAAATATTAAGCTCTTTAGGAAAAGGTCACTTTCTGTTTATACCTATGGTGCTTTGTCTCTTTGGGGTATACATTGTCACTAGGGTAGCCACACTGGGATGAGATTTCATGCTGGCCTCTGGGTAGCACAGATAATTGCCATCTCACTATATCTTTGCTGTCATGCAGTCCTGAAATCCTGTTTTAAAACTGCCATTCTAGGTTCCTTCTTTGCTTGGTATGAATTCTTTCTCAGGGGCTTTGCCGTCTTTTTGTGCCATTTGGCAGATTTACTTTTTCCTTCTCCCAATCTAGTCCAAAAAATATGTCTATGTATAAAAATCTGAATTCCTCTCATCATATTGCAAGTTACCTCCCATGTAAATCAGTGAAGACAAATAATGTGTAGAATGCCATGTAACTGAATATGACAGACATAGCTGACTCTAAGTCTTGGCTCAAATGTGACCTCATCATTTAAGACACTATAATCAATTTTGATACTAAGTCCTAAGATATGTCTATCAATACTCAGGACTTTCCTGGAGATTATAAATACTCATTTACTCATCAGAATTCTCCCTCTCTTTGAATGTGGGGAAAAGTATTTGGAGACTATGTTAGTCAGGGCTTTCCAAAGAAATAGAAAAAGTGGGATATATGTATAGATATATAGATATATGAATACCTTGATAATATTGTGGGTTTGGTTCAGACTATCACAATAAAATGCATATTGCAATAAAGTGAGTCATCATATGTATTTTTATTGCCAGTGCATATGAAAGGTATGTTTATACCATCCTGTAGCATTTAAGTGTGCAATAATAGCATTATTTCTTTAAAAATGTACATATCTTAATAACATTTTTTATTGCTAAAAATGCTAATGATTATCTGCACCTTTAGTGAGTCATAGTCTTTTTGCTGGTGGAGGGTCTTGCCTTGATGTTGATAACTGCTGATTGATCAAAATGGTGGTTGCTGAAGGTTGGGATGGCTGTGGCAATTTTTTAAAATAGGCAACAATGAAGTTTGCTGCATTGATTGACTCTTTTGCAAAAGATTTCTCTGTAGCATTTAATTGCTGCTTGATAGCATTTTCTCCGTAGGTCTTCTTTCAGAATTGAAATCAATCCTCTCAAACTATGCTACTGCTTTATCAACTAAGTTTATGTAATATTTAAGTCCTTGGCTGTTTCTTCAACAATGTTTGCAGCATCTTCACCAGGAAAGGATTCCATCTCAAGTGAACACTTTCTTTACTCATTCATAAAAAGGAACTTCTCATCCATTTAAGTTTTGTCATGAGACTGCAGCAATTCAATGACATCGTCAGGCTTCATTTCTAATTCTAGTTCTCCTGCTATGTCCACCACATCTCCAATTACTTCAATTATTGAAGGCTTGAACCCCTTAAAGTCATCCATGAGGGATGGAATCAACTTCTTTCAAACTCCTGTTAATGTTGATGTTTTGACCTCCTCCCATGAATCATGAATGTTCTTAATGGCATCTAGGTTTTAATTCACTTTGCCCAGATCCATCAGAGATGCCACTACGTATGGCATCTGTAGCCTTATAAAACATGTTTTTCAAATAATAATACTTGAAAGTCAAAAGTACTTTCTGATCCAAGGGCTGCAGAATTGATGTTGCAGGCATAAAAGCAAGATTCATTGCCTTGTACATCTTCATCAGTGCTCTCGGATAACTCTTGGGTGACTAGTTGCTTTGTCAGTGAGCAGTAATCTTTTCAAATAAATATTTTTTTCCAAGCAGTAAGTCTCAACAGTGGGCTTAAAATATTCAATAAACCGTGTTATGATCATAAATGCTATCATCCAGGTTTTGTTGTTTCATTTACAGAGCACAGGCAGAGTAGATCTAGCATAATTCTTAAGAGCCCCAGGATTCTCAAAATGGTAAATAAGCACTGGTTTTAACTTAGTCATCAGTTGTGTTAGCCCCTAACAAGAAAGTCAGCCTGTCCTTTGAAGTTTTGAGGCCAGGCTTTGACTTCTCCTCTCTAGCTATGAAAGTCCTAGATAGTACCTTCTTCCAATAGAAAACTGTTTCATCTACACTGAAAACCTGTTTTTTAATGTGACTACCTTTTTCCAATATCCTAGCTCTGTTTTCTGGACAACTTGCTGTAGCTTCCACATCAGCACTTGCTGCTTCACCTGGCACTTTTATGTTATAGAGATGACTTATTTCCTTAAACCTGATGAACCAACTTCTAGCTTCTAACTTTCCTTCTAAAGCTTTCTCACCTCTCTCAGCCTTTATGGAGTTGAAGATTTAGGGTCTTGTTCAGGATCAGGCTCTGGCTTAAAAGAATGTTACAGCTGATTTGATCTATCCAAACCGCTAAAACTGTCTCCATATCAGCAATAAGGCTGTTTTGCTTTCTTATCATTTTTGTGTTCACCGGATTAGTGCTTTTACTTTCTTTCAAGAACTTTTTCTTGCATTCACAATTTGGCTAATTGACATAAGAGGCCTAGCTTTCAGCTTATCTCAGCTTTTGACATGCATTCTTCACTAAGCTTATTTGTTTCCACTTTTTGATTTAAACTAAGAGACATGGGACTCTTCCTTTCACTTGAACAGTTAGAGGTCATGATATGGCCATAAATTGGCCTAATTTTGATATTGTAGTGTCTCAGGGAATAAGGAGACCAAAGGAGAGGGAGAGAGACAGAGGAATGGCTCTCTGGTAGAAAAGTCAGAACACACATAACATTTATCAATTAAGTTTGCTGTCTCGTATGGGCACAATGAATGGTGCTGCAAAACAATTGCCATAGTTATATTAAAGGTCACCAATGATCAATTACCATTATAGATATAAAAATAATGAAAGATGCGAAATATTGCAAGGATTAACAAAATGTGACATGGACACCAAAAGTTAGTATATACTGTTGAAAAATACTCCAGAAAGATTTGCTCAAGGCAGGGGTGCCATAAACCCTCAATTTGTAAAAGCACAGTATCTCCAAAGTACAATAAAACAAACTACAATAATAGAAGGTATGGCTGTATTTATTATATGGAGTTAGTAAACATGATTATGGAGTCTGAGAAGTCCCAATATCTGGAGTTGGCAAACTAGAGACCCTGAAGAGCCGATGGTAGTTATAATCTGAATGCCAGCAGGCTTGAGACCTAGGAAAAGCCTATATTTCAGTTTGAGTCCGAAGAAAGCAATGCCTCAGCTTAAAGGCAGTAAAGCATGAGGAACTACCTATTACTTGCACTAGAGTCACCTTTTCTATTCTCTTTAAGCCTTCAGTTGATTGGATGAAGCCCATCCATGTTAGAGAAAACAATTTGCTTTACTCATTTACAGACTTAAATGTTAATCTCATCAAGAAACACCTTTATAGACACACCCAGAATAACATTTGACCAAATATCTGGCACCCTGTGGCCCTGTCAAATTTACACATAAAAGGGAACATCCCAGGGACCACATGCCATGCTTTTTTATTCTCAAAAGATATGTTTACCTACAAAATAGCTCTAGACTTGGATAGAAAGGAAACAAGTCTCAGAATTCTACAAAAATGGGATCTTGGGCTTTGGATTAAAGATGTACAATGGAGCTCTATCTCTGAATCTCTAATATAATAAACCAAAAACATGGAAAAAGAAAACTCTACAGAAATACAAATAAAAAACTCAGCCAAAAAATATAGTCACACTCAACAGCCAAGAAGAATCGAGAAGCAGCACAATATCAAATGCTTCAGAAAGGCAGCAGCTATGGAAAGAAACAGAAGGTTCTGGAGTGGAGCAGTATTGTCTCCATCTCCAAGAAGCCATTTGGGAATGTTAACGAAGTCCTGATAATTTTCACTAATTGTTCTAAATCTAGAGAGAATAAAATTAGGAGCATATATTTATATCTTCCTTTCTCAAACTAGTTGCTTGACAGTTACCCTAAAAAATCAGTAAGTGCTGCCTTTGTCTCAAAGGGGTTGCATTATTTAGGTCAAAATTAGGCTACAAATGACAGAAAACTCTAAATACTAGCTGAATAAGTTATGCATATATTTATTTCTTACATAAACATAGGTGACACTGGGTTGGTCTGCTGTGGTGCATCTGGGTGACCAAAGGCTTCTTTCTCCTTGGTGCTCCTTCATTTATTGTCTTGATGATATGTTCAGGAAGATAACATTTATATTTCAAGTGGTGGTTTGGAGGAAAGGACAAGCATGCATGCTGTCTCTTAAGGAAGGTTCTGGACAGCTTTCACTCTTTGCATCTCATTGGCCAGAAATTGATGACTATGCTTAATTACAAGAGTTGTATGTAGAAATGTAGTCTACAAAATGTAAAATGTGGATTTATCCTGATCAGCAATGAGCAAAGCTAAATATCAGAGGTTCTATTACTACAGAAAAAGAAAACGAATATTGGAGAGCGGCAACCTAATACTGATTTTAAGGACCAACCTGAAGTCTAAGAATATTCCCCAAGGAAATGGTACATTTTCCCACAGTTATGTGAGTTTAGCTCTGGTTCAGGGCATTTAACAAAGTTTAGCAAAGCAGAACTCGGGGATTTGAGACACGACTGCAGATTAGTTCATTATGTCAACTGAGATTATTTTTACCTCACCCTTTCTGTCATGCCCTGAGGTTACAGAAAATGTTCATAGAACAGAAAACACTGAGCCCTCATACTATAGCAATTTGTAAGAGAAGGCAAAGTGATTTCTGATACTAAAGGAAGGAATCAGAAAGTCGCGAACACTATATAAAAATAAATAGATTAAATTAGAAAATTGGGATAAAGCCACTCAATGATGAGAAAATGAAAGAAATGGCTTGACACAGCTATCTAGAAAACCTAAAAGTTTTTCTTTTTTTAATTTACAGTGCGAAAGACAAAACCCAAATTTGAAGAAACAAAAACCCAAGGAATAGAAAAAATATCGTTTTCTATTTTTCTGTATTTTCCTTATTTTCTATTTTTCAAGCCTCTCAGGAGCAGTGCTTCAGCATGGGAATGTGATTAAACAGAGCTGCAACCTTCCTCCTCAACGCAGGTCCTACCGTGGTCCAGACAAGCAAGGGCTATCCAGACCACACAAGACCAGTCCTCAACAGGAAGTAGCAGATGAATATGAAGCAGATGGATTAAACTGTGCTTCATATTCATCTGCTACTTCCCACCATGAAGTAGCAGATGAATATGAAACATAGTTTAATCCATTCTGCTTGCTATGTGAAGACACAGGATGCACCTCATTGGACTAAGCTTCAAAAAGTAAACTGAATTTTCTGCTCTTTAGCAGTGATTAATTTTAAAAATAAAGATATGATCATGAAAAAAATATATTTTCTACAAGCAATTCATGCTATGAAATTTAGTAAACTGTAATTGAATAAAACGAGAAAACAAAGAGATGACAGAACAGCAGAAGGAGGTTAAAATGGAGATTGCATACCAAAGGAAAAAAGTGAGGATCAAAATAACATCACTTGAAATTACCGAAGTTGCCAAACGGCCTGATTGGCTGATGCCCACTCGCATTAGGGAGGACAAACGTATCTGTTATTAAACTTAGAAAAGTATCCATTATTAATGATACATTTGCATTACAATAAGTGGATGCAAATCATTCAGAATTATACCTCTGATCCTATTTATATCTCACACACGATAAAAACATTTTGGGTTTGTGCATCATATAAATAATTTGAGGAAATCGGTTATCTAAACAAAAATATTCATGTTTTTCAGTGGAGTAAATTTTTTATTTTTCCTTTAATTATCTAAGACTCAAGGCAAGTGTGGAGTGTGAAAATAGCATGTGGCATTTGACATTTTGAAATTTGTTTTCTACCAAGTTCCAGTGAAAACAATAGCCTGCTACAATGCTGGTCTGAGATTTGGACCATGAACAAAAAGCTCATGGTGATGAGGCTAATGACCTGTACAGATGAGACAGTTGGCAATTTACTCCATCTTCTCCGTAGCATTTGTTCCACCCACTCCCTTCCCTGTTGGTTTCTTTGAGATTGCTACAAAAGTCAGGAAAGCGCACATGTATAGCTGTGAGAAATAGCTTAAATCTTTCCACTTGCAGAAACTATATTTATCTAAGTTGAAACTTGGCTTGCAAAGGTATTTGTATTATGGCTCTGTTTGTCTACATTTCTTTAATTTATGCAGTATATGCTAATTACTTTTTTAATGTGAAAATATTTTGACACTGTTTTTCTTCGTTTCTTTGACTTCTTGAATAATTTCATCGTGAGGATGGCTCTGAATCACATCTGCTCTTCGGGTTTCTAGGCTTTTATTTAGTGTATACATCCTTCAGTAGTGGTGCTCAAGTTTCTTGCTTCTGGATTCCTAAAATACTTTTAGTAAATTGAAATGTTATAGAAGTGACTTTAGTTAATCTGAGTTTTGATGGTTAATTCTGGATAATCACCACATCTGGATATTCAAAAAAGTAAGAGTACATATTTAGACCGACCAAATTTAGACTTCTTTATGTTGCAAGAACAAAACAAGATACTCAGTTTCGAGCTGAGGCAGGTCATTCAACAAAATTGAATCTACCTGACCCTCTCAGAAGCTGTATAATGTGTTTTATCTGTCACCAAGGAATGATCAAAAAGATGCAATTTTTCTTTATACAAAGGGAAGCATCATGTGAATTCAGAGATAACACTTCATGCCTGCTCATCACTTTTAAAGTCTACCTAAGATTTTACATGGGGAAGAAGTGTGTTTGTGAACGTGGGAAATAGATTTTGGAAGGTTTCATTTCTTCAACCTAATACATTTACATTCTTTCTAAAATCAAATGCCACAACCTAGATAGTGTTCACCCCTGGAGATGTGGCCCTTTCTTTACCATTGCCCAGTATACATCATGTCTCTTATCAATATCCTTTTCTGACAAAGCATCACTCTAAAGAGCCATTTAACTGATTGACAGGAGAAGATGATCACATAATTCAGAAAGGCTCTTGCTGACTGATCACTTTTCTACACAGTTGATAAATACGTATGGTTTCTTGAACTGGTATATCTGAAACATTTTATTTACCCTTACTGTTAGGAAACGTTCCCAGGTACAATGGGAATATTACAGTTCTTGCTGCTACTATCTTGATAGGGCCTACCAGAAATTTAGAAAAAAAAAAGTGGAAGAGTATTGCCAGTATTTCTCAGGGTACATTGAAGCAGCCTTTGCTATAGCTGTGAGATTTTAGAAAGTATTTTCTAAGACATCTATCTTCAACAGACAAGACCATTTTAAATTAGACTCGTTAAATCATTTGTTGTCACAGCCAACAGCCGTGTGGAGCTAGTTAACAAATGAAAAATGAGTCTTTCTAACTTGTTTACTTTATATGGATGCTTCTTTTATTTCAGTTCTTTTTTTCTTTCTGGTAGCACATTGACACAGGGGATCTTGTTATGGTATTACCTGACAAAAATTAAAAATGAAAGTTGAAAATACTATAGATGTAATGTCCAACTTTACATAAAATACCAGTGAAATTCCTATTGATAGTGAATCTTGGGTAGATCTTCTTAGTTCAAGGAAGGGAACCAATTAAAACCTCATTTACTTTGCTGAAAAGGCAACACAGAATCACTTCAAAAGCACAAGATTCTTGGCATAAGTAAAGGAATATGATGATCCAAAATTCATTCCTAAATCTTTGTTTCTAGCCCCTGGCCTACCTGCTCAAGGTTGCTCTCAGCAGCATACACTAAGTGTCTTTGTTCATTTAGTTATTTGTTTGTTTGTTCATTCATTCAGTCACTCACCAATCTGCTTTTAAAGGTTACAATGGATGAACGTTACCCTTTCAAGTTCATTGTTTGTCTTTCAAGACACGTTGTCTTTGCAATTGTTATAAATTAATCTTTACTTAATTTCGGTTTACAAATACTCTCTTCTTATTGTAGATTGGGATTTTGGGGCTTTTTAAATTGCATTGCCTTTTTAGCTATGGTCTAGAAAAAAATGGGCGCTGACTTTTTTTGTTCGTTTTATTGTTCATTTTAGGAATACTGTTTAAAGTTTCTTTACTTTTGTTTATTTTCTAATAGCTTTTGCCTAATGTGTTGCTTAGTCTTAAGTGAAATGGAATAGAATATTTTGGTTAGCCTTGTGTAATTCTGTGTGTCTCAGAGCTTGCAGCAAGGGGAATGTTAATGATAAAAAGAACTTTGGAATTTGGTAGATAAAGGTTTGACTCTCATCACCAGTTTTCTAATATGTAAAATGGAGATAATAAACCCTTTAGGAGTTAAATTGAAGATAAGATGAAACAAAGAAAAAGTTCATAGAACCTAATAGACACTCAATAAATCTGCCATCTATTCAGGAAACTTAAACAAACGAAGCTATTCTTCTGAATTATCAAGTCGTGTCTAACTAGTCAATGCCTCATATTTGCCACTAGTCCCTTTAGCATCTCAGCTTTCATTTGATGAATGATTCTAGCCAGCTGAATATTATGTGAATGTTTCTATTTTAAAAAGAATTCAAATCAATGTTCAAGTTTTAATAGACTTAGATTTTTAATTTTTTTTATTTTTTAACTTTTGTTTTAGGTTCAGGGGTACATGTGCAAGATGTGCAACTTTGTTACATAGGTAAACAGTGTGTCACGGGGGTTGGTTGTGAAATACAGATTATTTCATCATCCAATTTTAAACCTAGTATCCATTAGTTATATTTCCTGCTTCCCTCCCTCCTCCCACCTTCCACCGTTTGAGAGGTCCCAGTGTATGTTGTTCCCCTCTGTGTGTCCATGTGTTCTCATAATTTAGCTCTCACTTACCAGTAAGAACATGTGGTATTTTGTTTTCTGTTCCTGCGTTAGTTTGCTGAGAATAATGGCTTCCAGCTCCTAGATTTTTGACATAGTTAATATTAATTGAGCATTGGCTTTTTACTGATACTTGTAACAAAATTCCGTTTACAATTATCCACAGTTGCATAAATATAATATGTATTTTCTTATTTAGGTTTTTAGTAACAATGTTAAATAAGCACAAAACTCACAACAACCCTGGAATTTGTACCTAAAACACTCCTGCAATTTAATTTATTCCTCTTCATCATTGCTCTATCTTGTAGTCTCGCTGTTAGTTGCTTTGTAAGTGATATTTACAGAAAACAGATCTATACTAATTCCTCAGATTATTGAACTTTCTTCAAACTTCTCATTAACTCATATAATCTACATGGTATTTGTTTAGCCATTCCCCCCATCTATCCAAAATTTTATCATTCTAAATTTCTTCCCAATTTTCTTGGTTTTCAGTTTGAGCTAGACATACCTGTACAAGTGGCAAGTCTTGTATTCACTTAGCCAATACATAGGTAGCGATTGCCTATCATGTACCGGGCATTCTTATCACTGGAGAGAAAGCAATGAATAAAACATGGTCCCCAACTTCTTGGAAGTTAAATTTCAGTGGGGAAAGGCCAGTGTTTATTGTATAAGTAAATAAGTAAACAATCTGATTTGAAATAATGGTAAGTGCTGCGAAGAAGAAAATGAAATATGGCGCCCGATGGCCCAGGCTGCAGGCAGGACTGAAAACTGGATATTTGGTCCCCATGGACCTTCTGGTCACCATGTCAGGTGGACTTGCTTTTCCTTGAGTCATTTGAAAGGACTGTGAAGTTAAAAGTTTTTAAGACTCTCGGGCTTACTGTGGTTCTGGATTCCAAGGCAACATTTCTTTGAAGAAACAAGCTTACAGCTCTGCCGATGGCTCTCCTCTTCGCGTGCGGCACCCTGCAGCGGGGCCAGCCCAACCACCAGGTCCTGCGGGATGGCGCCCACGGCTCCGCAGCCTTCCGGGCGCGCGGCTGCACGCTGGAGCCCTACCCGCTGGTGATCTCGGGGGAACACAACATCCCGTGGCTGCTGCACCTGCCAGGCTCGGGGCGCCGCGTGTAGGGCGAGGTCTACGCGGTGGACGAGCGGATGCTGCGCTTCCTGAACGGCTTGGAGAGCTGCCCGACCCTGTACCAGCGCACGGCGCTGCGGGTGCAGCTGCTGGAGGACCAGCCCCAGGCACCGAGGGGCAGTGCTTCGTGTACAGCACGGCTACCTTCCCGCTCGAGTGGGCCCAGCTCCGGCACCGCGACAGCTACGACTCCGAGGGGCAGCACCAGCTGCGCTACAACCCCCGGGAGGACAGATGAGCGGGGAGAGCAGGGTGGGCCTGGGCCTGAGCGCCCCGGGGCTCCGAGATGCTCCCAGCCCAGCCCATGCTGGGTGAAGGTGGAAGCAGAACAGAGCCCTTTCCAAGGAATCCACGGGAAAAGGAACCAATATTTCAGTGGCATCCAATTTTACAAATAATGTTGACATCTAAGTAGCAAGGTGGTTCCCTCCCATCTTTCTACCTGATAAGAAAAATGTAGGATTTTAATTCCCCTGAATGGCATTTAGAGAATTCCTGTGATCATGCCCAGTCTTCTTCTTCGGCGCCTCTTCCTCCTTGTTCTGTTGTTTCTGTTTGCTCCACTTTGAGCTCAAGATAACGTTTAGGGTCCATGTAAAAGAGTTGGTGTTGTAGCTAGATTTCAGCAGCGCTACTAGACTGACTGTGGCCTGTAGCCCCTGAGAGAGCTGATTTTAGACGGCTGGGTAAAATGTATAAAGAAGGTCCACAGGGCAAGCATGCCGTATATCAGAGAGTGTACAGCACCATTCTTCATAATTTTTATATCAAGCTTCACAGCAAATATTGAGTTATTTAAAATTGAAAAAAAAAAGAATGAAATATGGCAATGGGATAGGACCTTGGTGAGGTGGTAGTTCAGGGTATCATTTTAGCCAAGATAGTTGGAAAAGGCTTGTCAGAAAAGATGAGACCTAAATAATGAGAAAGGAAGATTATTATAGTCAGAAGAGCTGTACATTCAAAGAACTCAAGATGGTAATGGCTTTGGCTTTTCTGGGGCATGTAACCAAGGCTAGTATTGCTGAGGTGAGGTAGATAACGTGGAGCAGATGGAAACTGATGTTGATGAGGTGGATGGGAGTCAGGTGATGTGGAGCCCGTGGGGAAGGGTAATATGTTTAGATTTCTTTTTCTAAAGGCAATAAAAATGTCTTGGATGGTTTTAAGCACCAGAATAGATTAATCTGATTTACACTTTGAGAAGATCATATTGGCTGTCATGTGAAGAGATTGGGGATTGTGAAGTGGGCGAGAGTTGAGACACGGAGACTTGTTTAGGAGGCTACTGCAGTAGTAGAAGTAAAAAATAATGGTGTTCTGTTCTTGTGTCAGTTTGCTGAGGAAACCAAACATCGTGTGTTCTCACTCATAAATGGGTGTTAAACAATGAGAACACATGGACACAGGGAGGGGAGCTTCACACATCGGGGCCTGTTGTGGGGTTGGGGGGCTAAGGGAGGGATAGCAGGAGGTGGGGGATTGGGGAGGGATAACATTAGGAGAAATACTAATGTAGGTGACGGGGGGATGGAGGCAGCAAATCACCATGGCATGTGTATACTTAGTAACAATCCTGCACGATCTGCACATGTACTCCGGAACTTAAAGTATCATTCAAAAGAATGGTGACTTGGCTAAAGTTTTAAAGAACGTAGCTACGGAACTGAGAAAGGTTTGCGGGACAGTGCCAATAGGACTTGCTGATAGATTGGATGTGGGAGATAACGGAAAGAGTGGCACCGAGAGAGAATGAAAGCTACATGGCAAGTGCCGTTCAGTACTTGGCTGTCCTTTTACATCACTTTGGAATCGCCTGAAGAGCCTGGAAGCACCTTGAAAATAGCAACCTTTCCTATTTATCTTTGGATGCCCAATACTGTTATATAGTTATTGCTTGGTAAGTATTTGTGGAATGAGTAGAAGATATGAAGGTAAGCCTAAAATTATTCAACTTGACAGAATAATAGCTGCCGTGTTAAAAACCATTTACAGGGCATGTGATGCAATATAAGAATAAAGGGTATAATTTCTTGGCAACATACTTTATGGAATGGTATGATTCACCAGATTCACAGAAGGAAATTTACAGTACAGAAAGAAACTAAAATTTTACAGGACAAAAGCAAGTATAAAACACAACTTCCTATCTGATTGTTTAAAACTTCAAACTAGATAAGGTGCATGTCCTCTAATCTTGTTTGTTTTAAAAAAAATATAACTACCTTATATCTTAAACTGTTATATGTGACATTGGAGAGTCAATCTCAATCAATCAGACTAGTTTTCATTACAAGTGACCTAAGCCCAAACCTAAGTTTAGAAAGCGAGAATGCTTACTGGCTCATGTGACAGCAAAGTTCAGGATAAAACCTTACTTGAGAAAGGGCTTACATAGAATTTAAATGATGTTACTAGGGCTTTCTTTTTATTTTATAGCTTTATTCTTTACTCTTGCTGTATCTTTATTCTCAAATGGTTACACAATGGCAGCATCAATTCAGGACCTCACATCCTCTGATATTCAGGTTAAAATGAAGAATGAAATGGAAGGGAGAGCTTCTCTCTTTGCAACGCTGGAACAGATGTCTTGAGTCTGGCTCCTGATGACTCAATTTATGTCATGTGCTCAGCCCTAAACCAGTTCTTGTGGCATAAGTGAAGTGGTTGTCAGAAGAATTGGGGGTAGTATTGGAAAAAAAAAAAAAAAAAAAGAAAATGGCAGGCCAAGATATAACACGTGTCCACTGCCAAAAATAACGTTTTCCTGTCAATTTTAAAGCATGTGTGTATGGTTTCAATGTATTAGTAAAAGTATGTGTTGGTGTATACATATACATATAAGAATATAATATATTCCATATACATATGTACACATACTATATGTATTTATAGATATTATAAATATCCACAAATGTAATATCTATATTTTGAAGTATATGAAATAAAGCTACAAGAACTTTCCACTTTTTCTGTGTCCCTGGGGCTTAATTCTGTGCCTAATATACTCAGTAAACTTTTTGAATGAATAAGCAAACTTGAGCTGTTCCTTAACCTTATAGTAATCTCTGCTGGACTTCTCTATCAAAGTGTTTGATACAGCAAAGTTAAGAATTTTTCTGTGCATGTATATAAATAATTTGAAAAACTATTCATAGACTACCAAAATAATGTAAAGAAGAAATTGTTAGATTTAATTACAACATCCTGAGAAGATTTTACAGGTTGAGATTTTGGCCTGCATCTTAAAATTTGGATTCTTTTTGATCTCTTTCACCTTTTAGGTATAAAATAAACACCATATTTCATATGGCATTTCAGAGAACTGAACTTGATAATTCTGGCAATGCTATTTTGCTCTTTCAAGACATTCAGCAGCAAGCACATATGTGTCTGACTAAATGTCACTGTGCTTAAGGTTCTATAATTTGGATTTGGAAGCTGGCAAAGGGAGAAGAGAGACAGAACTTTTTCGATTCTTGTTACTCAGTCCCATGATGTTTCTTTGTTCATTTGATTTTAATGATTCCGGCAGGAGTTGAAACAAAAGCTGGAAGATTGGCCTACCATGGGTTAATTACTTAGTGGAGGGGCTATTTCTTGAGTCTGACGGTGGAGAATGGGTCAGAAAAGACTAATTAGACAAGCTTCAAGTTATAGGGAAATGCTAGTGGAACAGGTGAAAATAAACTGGTGATAATTGAGGGGCTAATTATCCTCCACCTAGCAATTGGCCACCAGGTGTTCTGCAGCACATAAAAGAACTGGCAGAGCCACAGAGCCTGTTTTTGTTCAAAGAAACAAGGAGATCTTGAGGGAAAAAAAATCAGAGGACTTAGAAAACCCATAAAATAGTGTTTCTTATGTTTCTGACTCGTTCGTTCCTGTTGCATTGTGTAGAAAACTGAACCAAGGATATACACTGGAGTTTCGGCTTTTTTGTTTTTAAAGAACGTGTAGGTCTGCTAGTATGGATACTACAGAGAAATTTCAGTGTTGAGTATACATCTACATATATCCTTGAAATTGAATTTTTGGTAACAGTCTTCATAGCATATTTATTAGGTAGAAATTTACTGGCATTTAGAAGTCCATAGTTAAAAATAGAATGGGGAACAAGAAGTCTGAATTGTTACAAGCAACTGTTTTGTAATTAGCAACTTTTCTCTTATTTAGGCTAAATTGGAATATGGTGAGAGTTCTTAAAATATCCTTAGTGATGTCAGGGATATTATCAACATATCCCATAAAGGATCTTTCAAATCTTTTTTATTGTTCTAATTTGTCATTTTATTAGAAACCAGTATTCAGAATTCAGTAACTCAAACATAACTGTCTTTAATATAATACTTTATAGGCAATTTAGGTCAACTGAAAGAATGAATACCTAGCATTAATGATTATTATTAAAATAATATAACATTCATTTCATATATATATCTGCAAGTTGGAGAGAGCATGACAAAGGTAGAAACTATCTGTAAACGGCCAAAGGAGCTTCCTTTAGTGACACTGCTTGGGCCTAGGGCAGCTATGCTTCAGAATAAATGTCCGTTTTCAGGCCTAGAGATTTTTGGTTTTTTTGGCTGCCGTTCCCTTGGCTCTGTCATTTCCCTTGGTAGGCAGAGCAATTTAAGTGTGATTTTGAAACTGGATGTGAATCATAGTTCTGCTACTTATCAGTGCTATGACTTTGAGCAAAGATCTTAAATTTGCTGACTTTTGGGTTTTCTCATCTGTCGAAGAGGTAATGATTACTGCCTTGCAGGGAACTTGTAAGGACTAAATAAGATGTAAAGTGCTTTTTATATCATTAAGATCTAAACAGCAAAATGAAACCATTGCATAGGGTATAAACGCCACCGGTGGATTTTACAGGAAAATGAATACAGTGATGAAAGAGCTGAGAAGCCAAAGAGGGAACAATTAGGTAACTTGGTGGTTAGTAACAGCAGGATGCAAGGATAAGGAGAGGAGCCAAATGTTTCTTAGAACTCAGGATTACTTTGACCTAAGCAAACTGGAACCACAGCTAATGTGTTTGGTGGTAAAATAGGAGATTTCCCCTGACCCCTTCATGGGACTCACAAAGTGGGTGCCTCGTTTACTCTGCCCACAGTTCTCAGCCCCTCACAGGAGGGGAAGCACCCAGGTAAGTTGGTGTAGCGGCTAGGATGCCTGCTTCTTGGTGTTGGCAGGAGCAGAACTCTGTGTGGCCCCGTGGTAGCATCTAGTGGGGTACCTGCCACCCCCAGAGCCCCAGAGGGTGTTATAGTGCGCTCTTTTAGCTTTGCCATCTGCAGAGGGCTTAAGTGTTTAACAGCTCAGTGTGACCGCCTTCTGTATCCTGAGCTCTTGTTCCGTGTCCAGGAAGCATCAGGTCGCATGAACGAACTGAAGATGGTAAATGTGGGAAATTTTTTTGCTGATGAAAATGGCTCTCAGTGGGATGGAGAGCTGGAAAGGGGTTGGACCGTGAAGGTGGTGTTCCCCTGGAGTTTTCCCTGGCCGAACTCTTCTCAGAGGCCTCGACATCAAGCCGTCCCTCTGAAGTCAACCTGCTTCTTCTGTTTTCTCTATCATTCTGCCGCCAGCGCAGCGTGGGGTTTTTTATGGGTACAGGATGCGGAGCAAGTCGAACAGGGTGGTTTTGGAAAAGGCAACATTTGAGTGGAAAAACAGGAATATAAACTTCTCACTTTGGGCTGTAGGTCCAAGCTTGAGGATGGAGCCCTTGCCAGGGACCATCCTTCTGTCCAGTATTTCCTGCCTCCTGTCTCTATCAGTGGGATTTATGGAGGATACGTTGACAGTGACGCTCCCAGAAGGAAAGAGACACAAGGAGAAATATCCTGCTAACTCCTGTGTTCCACCCCCTAGTCTCTATCCTGTGCCTCCCATCTGCTTTTCTCAGGCTCCCATGTCCAGTCGGACATGGGACAGTGGCTCCAGTGGGACATGGAAGCCTGAGCAAAGCAGCCGCCTAAAGATACAACTCCCCTGAGACACAGAATGAACGGACGAGGGGCAAAGAATGCATCAGACAGAAATAGTTCAAAGGCTGGTACCCATGACATGTTGCCTGATACATAGTTAGTACCTAAGTGAGGTGTCTTTGGATCCATGTCCTTTCCTTCCTTGGTCTTTTCCCTCATCCACTTCCTTACCCGCTTCTTCCCCCACCTTTTAAAGGTGCCTGAGAGAGGTCAGAAAAGAAACTTCAGCTGCTGCCTGTAGCCTGAATTTTCTCTGATGCTTCCCCCTATGCTAATGACCTCCTTGGACCCTATCTCTTTTCTTCCATTTTTTTCTGAGAGGAAATCTTTTAGATTTAGATGATTGCAGAGAGCGAGGATTTTCTTAATGACCACTCACCTTTCTTCCTTCCCCTCAGGGGACCCTTCCAGGTTTCCAATTCTTCATCTTAAATCCAGGGAACTTGATTTACTTTAAAAGCATACAAGCATACATCCAAATTATTTAATCATGTTAGGTACTAGAAAACCCTACTGTAACTGGCTTTGATCCACTTAACTCTTCAGAACAGTTCCCATGCCTCGTTAAAGGAAGACCAGTCTTTAAATCACTGATGAAAAATCAAGAAACTTTATTCTTGATTCCTGGCTGACATTTATTACAGAGTTCTTAACGGGCTTACGTATCTGGTTTCTCTACCCTCAGCAGGTCATCAAAACTGAAAGCATTGTAAGGGATGAGGAGAATGAGAAAAATACAAAAATAGACACATCCTTAAAGGTAAGCCTGGTTTTGCTGGAAAAACATCAAGAAAGGAAGAAGGAGAGCCAAAATTAACCAAACTGTATAAGCCTGCATGTTGTGAATGATTGTTTTGAATAAAGAAATACTGAATTATTTTCAGCATCTTCTGGTTAAGGAAACTGTATACCTCCTCAAAGATTTTGAAGCCAAAATTAGTTACATATTTGACTTATTAAGAAGTAATCCTCAATTGTGTGAATAATTATATACTCTGGGTGACTTTGGCCTTCTTTTATCCCATTTAAATAAGGTATTATTGTATAGGCAAGACAGCTTTTCATTTTCTTTTTTTTTTTTACAGTGTTGCCCCACATAGAATCGTCAAAGGTTTATAACTTTCTAAAAGCTGAATGAAAGACCAGATAACATTTGTATTATAAAATAGATCACTTTTTCATTTTTATGTATTTAATATGTATGGAGAAATTGGACATTCAAGATCAGAGAAAAACTACAATTGCCTTTCCCTTTTATTGTTGTGCAAGTCCCCATCTAAGCAGTCCCCAGACTTATAACTGGGCATTAAGAAAGGCATCTGTGGTGTGGAGAGTCATGGGGATGAAAGGTTAAAGATAAGAGAATTCTGAATGTGGATTTTAATCCACTGGGGAAGCTGTCAGCAGCATAATTAAAAGAAGAAGCTGTATAGGGACCATGCAAAATGCAGCTGCTAAACCACAGCCTATAACAATTTAGAAAACCCATCTTCTTTAGCTTTAAAAATAAAAGCTTTTCCCACATCAAGGACCGTTTGGAGAATATGTCTTCTGTAAAGTCTGCGTAAAGACCAATATAAGATTACTGAAAGGAGAATACAGCATGTCTCATTGGAGATACATTTCCAAATTACAGTAGCTTGTTATTTTCTTTTTACGCTGTTCTATCTTGTTAACCCTTCAGTGGTTTGAAGTTCCTTGTTTTGTGTGGCTCATGCATTACTACTTTTTGAAAAGGTACTTAGCTAAAGTCTAAAATATCTGGGATGAAGAGTCAGCAGTGGTTTCTTTAGTCAGCTCCGATAGCCACCAATTCCCAAGAGAAAAGACAGGTGAATAAATCAGCTGAGTATTATACTAAAAAGTCCAGACAGGTCAAAGATCGATTACTGGAAAAAGCAGCACATGTCAGGGTGGAGGGAATGGTGAGAAAAAGGAGATTATAGATTATAAGCTAAAGTAGTAAATTTTCTAAACACTGTAAGCTTTTAGGAGAACATTTTATGTTTCTATTAGTTAAGTTTTATTATTGTTGTTTGCAAGTATCAATTTTATGTAAGCTAGTGAGACAAATGAGTTAGATATACCAATTTTTGGTTGTTCTTCTTTAACATCTTTTTTTCTGCATTTCAAATATATAGAAAAGGACTTAATTTTTTTTTTTTTTTATCAAAGTCATTAGCAGGACTTAAATTAGAAGCTCCTTGAAGGTCACACCTCTTACTATCTTTTGGGAAAGCCTAAACTCCTTGAAGAGATTATTTTGTGGGAGGAGAGAGAAAATGCCTCTGAGACAATTTAGAAGAGAGAGAGAGAGAGAAAGAGAAAGATTTCTTTTTTTTCCTTTTTCAGTATAGTAAAAAAATAGACCTAGTGGGCCTCATTGGTTTTAGGGACCTGCTGAATTCTTGCGACAGTGACATCAGTAGAGGTATGACATCGGATGAGATGGCATTATGGTTACTCCTGGACCTTAGACCCAAGGCATGAGACCTTCCACTTCACTAAAGTTTCGCAGACACCACACTTGGCAGGAAAGCAGCTGTGCCTCCAAATCCCAAAAAACCCTGAGCTCTAGGACAAGATGTTTCAGCAGTGACCCCTGCCAACCAACGATCAATTACTAAAGGAGCCTTCCTGACCCAATAGCTTTGCCGAAGACCCTGGGACCTTTATAACACTCCAGGTGGTTGTGAGAGTGGGAGCAGTAACAATTGAGATAAAATTCCAGGCAGTATAATGGGATAAGAGCTGGGAGATGGGTTTAAGTGAATTTAGCAAAATAAATAAACTTTCATATTTCTTACAGTTTACTAAGCTTTAGACCTACTGAGGCAAAAATGAGCAATTTACCAAAAAAAGAAATGACATTCTCACCTTACGTCTCCAAACATACCTCATTCTGTAACCCTTCTTTCTTGTTGTACTCCAGCCATGCTGGTAAGTCCCCAGTCTGCCTTGTTTCTTCATTCTGAACTTGTGCTAAACTTCCTTTTGCCTGAAAAATACTCCTCACAATATTTGTATGAGTGGCTCCTTTTTACCTTTCAGATCTTACCTAACATGCCATTTCCTAGGAGAGATTATCCTTGATTACACTAAATAAAAGGAGCCTTCTCCCACCCCCACTTCTAGAGCAAATCACTTACTTCTGATTACCCTGCCTTGCATTCCTTTGGAGCAGTCATCAGAAACCAGATAGATCAATAGATCAACCAGTCGATAAACAGATAATATAGTAAGCTTGCTCGGGCTCCCATATTAAATACCACAGAATGAATGGCTTAAACAACATAAAAGTATTTTCTGATAGTCTGAAAGCTAGAAGTTCAAGATTAAGGTGTTAACACCGGTTTCTTCTGAGACCTCTCCTTCAGTTGCAGATGGCTCTCTCCTGTGTCCTCACATGGTCTTTTCTCTGAGCATATCTGTGTCCTAATTTCTTCTTGTAAGGATACTAGTCATATTGGATTAGGGGACACCCCAAGACCTTATTTTACCTTAATTACTCCTATAAAGGCCTAAATCCTTATGGTGCTAGTGGTATGAATCAGCTTGCTTCTTTGGATTTCTGTACCCTATCTTCACCCCTTTCCTTTAATAATCACAGAAAACACAGATTATATACTCAGTTACTAGCTGTCTTGTTGCATCTTATCTTCTGAAACACTGTTGGCAGTTTTATTGGCTGTTGTCTTTTTTTCCGAATCTTTTTATTTTTATTTTATACAGATTTTTCTTGTTTTATAATCATTTAGGAGGATTTCCAGGTAATATGGACATATCTATACAGATTTAATGTTCCATGTTTAACTTAAAGTCTGTTACATTATTTCATATTTTATTTAATATGACTTTAAGGTCTTTAACCCTGATTTCTAAACTCTGGAGAGTTCCTTATTATTTACTGAATAAAAGTTTTATTCCTAATTCATCAATACATTTATTTTTACAGACTTAATTACATAGAAGAAATGTTATCCAGAAAATTTTAAATATTATATCTAACATTGGCTCTATTACTATGAATCTGGTGAAAACTTCATGTATAAACCTGAGTTAGTACATAAGAAAATAATATCACATCACATCATAACATATAGATAATTTAAAAAGCCATTTTGTTCAATGTAGCTAATATGGTTTGACTATGTCCCCACTGAAATCTTATCTTGAATTGTAGTTCCCATAATCTCCATGTGTCATAGGAGGGACCTGGTGAACAGTAATTGAATCATGGGGGCAGTTACCACCATGCTGCTTGTGAGAATGAGTCAGTTCTCACGAGATTTGACAGTTTTATAAGGGGCTGTTCCTCCTTTTGCTTGGCCCTTCTCTTTCCTGCTGCCACGTGAAGAAGGACATGTTTGCTTCCCCTTCTGTCATGATCGCAAGTTTCTGCAGCCTCCCCAGACGTGCTGAACTGTGAGTCAATTAATCTCTTTCCTTTATAAATTACCCAGCCTTGGGTATGTCTTTATTGGCAGCATGGGAACAGATTATTCTAGTATCTTTCAGTTTCAGTTCTTATTACTCGCCTATACAAACCAAATTATCAGCTTACTGTTCTTCAAAGATACCCAACACTGTTTAACCACTGCACTTTTGTTTAGTGTATTTCCTCCTCCTAGCATGATTCATGCCCACTTGTTAAAATCCTTTCTATTTTTCAAAGCCTACCTCAAAAGCCACATTTCCTGAGGCTTTAAAAATGTTTTGTGTCTCCTTTGTACATAGCATTTGTACTTCTCTTATGGACCTTATTTGACTCTAGTCAAGCTGTGAATGAACTTGGCTTCTCTTTCTTACTAGACAATAAGCATCTTGAAAATAAAATTCTAGTCAATTCTTTTTTTTTTTTTTTTGAGATGGAGTCTCACTCTGTCGCCCAGGCTGGAGTGCAGTGGCATGATCTCATGCCTCAGCCTCCCAAGTAGCTGGGACTATAGGCATACACGATCACACCTGGCTAATATTTGTATTTTTAGCAGAGACAGGGTTTTACCATATTGGCCACTCTGGTCTCAAACTCCTGACCTCAAGTGATCAGCCTGACTCAGCCTCCCAAAGTGCTAGGATTACAGGTATGAGCCACCATACCCAGCCTCTAGTTAATTATTAATGAATGCCGATGGCATTTAGTCAAAGTGTCTATGCATTTAACAGGAGCTCAATAATATCTGTTGATTTGAGTTGGACCCCCTAGGCACAGTAACTTTTAGTTAACTGTTTGGAAATATAAATATATTTAAATACTAATCTCAGCAAAATAATTAGAAGGCTAAATATGTTAATACTATTATACATCCTCCTGACAAATTAAAACCCAAACCTAAGCAGTGTAAATCCAAAATCATACCTAATTTTTACATAGGTCATTTAGGGATTTTTTTAATTAAAAAAAATTGGGACAGTGTCTTGAAAACTGATAACCTAGAATCATAAGCAGAGGTTTTAGAACAAATTTAATATATGCAGAAAGACTTGTAAATCTGCTAAATGCAAAAGACCCAATGAATGTCTTCGGTTATTATTAGAATAACAGCAAATGAAGAAGACATCTGCTTAAGAGATATTCCTGCTGAAGCAGAATTGGGAGCAGAGATCAGGTGCTGAAGAAGGGAAGAGAGCAGAACTAAGCAGATGATACATCTAGCAGTTTTTCCCCAAGAGGTCTGGAGTAGAAGGAAGTGGCACTACCAATACTAAAAGCCCTTCAGGGAATCACAAAGCTTCAGTGTATTGATCTATGCCACAGAATAGGATATTCAGAGGAGTGAAGACAGGTTGGCCTCAATAATTTCAGAAGAATTTGACTTTTTCAAACCCAGCACACATTTCAATATAACAAATAGTATAATTTTCAAACATTGCACGGCATTCCTGTATAACCAGTGATTTCTTCAATTTATTTGTTCTATGGCTGTGTCTTCAGGGTCAAAAATAAAGCATATTTTCTGCATAATATAGATATGACCGAATAGCGGTAATGTCACAAGGAAAATGAAAATATAGGAGGACATAGAAATAGGCATTTAAAAAAAACTAAGCAAAATAGTAGCTACGTAATAAATATTGATAGTTGCAACAAGAACTAATTGAAATATCTTTTTCTACATTGTGGAAGTTAGCAAACCATGCTTCCCACATAGGCCCACAGCACATTAGAACAGTTTGTAACATCAAATAATTCATAGTTCAACCTCTGCATTTTGTATAAGGGAGCCTGATGCATAAGTTGTTGAAGTCTTTCATCCAGTACCCAAAGCTAATTACTGGAAGAGCCAGGACTGCATTCTTATTTCCTCTTTGGGTTCACTTACCATGCTGTTTCTCCTCATCGCAGTGCCGAAAACTAGCAAGAGTTGAACAATAGGAGTATCAACTGTTCTGATAATTTACCAAACAAAAAACAAAAAACAACAACAACAACAAAAAAACAGTTTGAAGCCTTAATTTTAAAAATTAGGACAAGTTATATAATTCTTCAATTACCTTTATGTATAGTGATATGTGTTTATTTCCAGCTAAAAGGGATATGACTTCATTCATTCATTTGGTCAACATTTACTATGATTTGCTAAGTGTAAGTCTCAGCTAAAATCTAGTTTCAGGTCACTGGAGGTCTCCTTAACTATTTAAGGAGTTTTTGATACAAATAAAGACATTCATATAGTTTAAGGAGAGACAGATAAATTTTATAAAGTACATGGCCCTATTTTATGTAACATTTTTCTCTAGTGCCCAACCTGTTTTCTTCTATGGCTGCAAACAACTCCTTTAACTTTAGTTAGTCACTTGTAAAACACTGCCTTCAATCATGGAAAGACTGAGAGAATGCATGAGAATATGTTTATATCACTCCTCATTTGATCTCACATATAGCAAGTATGTAACAGAGTCATGTTATTATGGATAGGGCTACAGGGAAATAAGATTGGTCTATTATTAAAGATAGTATCTGTTTTTTATGGAATATTGCAGTCAACATGTTATATAAAAGAGAAGTAATCTTAATCGCGATTTAACTTTTTCATGGGAATTTGGTCTTTGGGGAATAGTATGAAGCTTTTTGCCCTCATTTCTGGTGTACTTCTTTTTATAGCCTTCATGGTTATGAGGCAAAAGCACGTCATGAGAACAGTAAAGTCAATGCCTTGTGCTTTCTTAGCAAGTTTCTGTAAGCAATTTAATATGATTCTTTGAGAGACAGTATGGTAGCTAGTCCATGTTAAGCCTAAACACACTGCAGCAGAAATTGAAATGGTTGTTCTTGGCTCAATTCATGCCCCTGGATTAAACTGAAATATTACCCATGTCATGTAGGGATATTGAAGAGAGTTGTAATTCTGTTGGTTTCAACTAGGTACTCCCAGTAGTAACTGCCATATGAAAAATAGTGAAAATATATTTCCTGAAGAATTATTAGCAGAGGGTGAAACTCCAACAAGCAGTGCAATCCAAAACAGCAATAAAATAAAGAATAAGGAAAATTATTTGCTTTCTGAAAGAGTAAAATTATGAAAAGCTGTCATCAGTGAAATTACCCTCCTCATAGAATAACAGAATTGTTTAGATTTCCTTTCCTGATTCTATTGAGTAAGCTGAGTTTACATTATTTCCAGAGATACACACATTATATTATTTACTTCTATAACTGGTAAAATTTCAGCATCATAAGTAACTTTTCCCACAGCCTGTGTGGTTTTACTTAGTGTGTACATATTAATGCCTTAAATTACATTTCTATATCACATTCAATGAGCATTCTAATAAAATTATGCAGCTTCAGTGACCTTCAGCCTGAACTTCAGTCCTTTACCTACAGGATTTTAAAAACACAGACATGGAAAAGGCACAGAGAAGATGCATAAACCATTGTGGATTCAAATTATATGTTTATCTCTGGGAGTATTTGCTCCTCATGTTGCTAATATTTAAATAATACACTTCCTAAAAGCAGCCATAGTCTGAAAAGGAGAACTCTTACAACCAACCTAAGATATTACAGGCTGCCAATCTTTCAGTTAGATACTTGACTGTGCTGGTATCTGTAATAGTAATTGCCAATTTGAAAACCCTCTTAATCTCTAAAGCACTTTGCAAATATTAATCAGAAAGCTTCACATAATTCGTCGCCATCTAGTTATCTCCCTTCTTAGAGAAGGGACAACTGAGCTTAAGTGACTTGTCCTAGAACTGCAAAGGTCAGGACTGGGCTTAAAGCTCTGAGACCAGCAACTACTAAAATCAATAATCTGGTATTAGTGAAGCCTTTTTAGATTTCCACTCTCTAAGGAGTAGAGTATAGAGATGAAGATACTAAGACTATTAATTGTTTTCATATTTTGTTTCTGCCATGTAGGTTTACATTTTTCTAATTCATCAAAGTGAGATTATAATAAAACACAATAGAGTTTACAAAAACTCCACAGTAGTGACAGGCTTTCGTTATATTAATACAACCTCAGGTGATCTTATTGCTTATGCTACTCAGCTTCCAAAACAAATATTTGAAAATAATTTCTTCTTTCAGCATATTAACAAGATATTTCAGGGTAGGGCAATATAGATTTTGTGGTTTATCTTCTGCTTTTATATTATCAAATAAACTAAGTTATTTTACATAACTTCTCACTCCTTTTTAGCTCTAACATTACCATAGTATTTTTAAAAGTGAGCAGACAAAAAATTACTTTTTGGGGTGGTTGGTTTTATGCCATCTGCTGTTTTGAGAAAAAAATGAAAATAAGAAAAGTATATTTTTTCAGATTATTTATATTAAAATAATATCATTTGACACTATAAAGAGCTGAAAATTAAGGTTTGGTTACAATTTGCTTAAAGTAGAGGAGAAGACAGAAATAGAAAAACATATTAACAGAAAATTTATTTATTAGGATGAGAAAGAGGAAGAAGACAAGAAAAAGAGAGGCATGACTGATTAACATTCTGGACAATTATTAGTATGTTCTGCCTCCTAAAAAAATTCTTAATCATAAGCTCACTGAATATTTTAGATCTAGAAGGATAGCAAAAGAAATTATCTTCTAATACGATGTCTTCATTTAATATCGTACTTCCTTGATTTTAAGGCTCACATTTTTTTTGCAATTTAACACAGTGAAATTGAGATGCGTATTACAATCAAAATCATCTTATTATTGCTGTTACTGTTTCCAGATTTCCAATAGATATTAAACTTTGGGATTCATGAATGAAAAATTAGGATTCCTGGTAATTCTCAGAAATTAATTACATTATTCTGCATTTTTCATAATGTGCTATTTATCTGTTTTAAATGAGCCACCATGATAATAAATAGTGAATCATTTTTCTGTGATAGAACTATACTAAGATATTCAAAGGCTATTTAAAAATGATATGAAAATGCGTGGTTTATTGGCATTATGAAACAATATATTTTAACAATCCATATATCTCTACCTGATATGAACATTCTATAGGTCACATTTATGAAGCTGAATAAAAATTCATTAAAATATTAAAAGATTATATGAAATATTTAATATTTAGAAATTGTTCTTAAAATGAAAATTTTAAACATGAAAGATTAATTGTTCCATCTGATAATCTTTGTTTGGTAGCAAATATTTTAGACGTAGTAATAAAAGTTATTTTCATTTTGCATTGATGTTGATTGCATTAAAGGTTATGCCTAAAGCAACAAGTTTGTCAAATTTGTTATTAAGGCACACATGCTTTATATAAGCTCTTTTTGCTTTTTTAAAAAATAAATTTTTAAAAATATTATCCTCATTTTGGTTTAGATGTTGAAATCAACATTGTGTTTGCTATTTCATGTTTTAGATCAGTTTCTGATTTCTTATTGTAGTATTCCATAACAATATTTACACCTTTTTGTTGCTTTTCTTCTGTTAAAGTATTGCAAATAACTTTAGATAAAGTATATGCAAATAACTTTGCTCATATTAAATATTCAAATATTGCAAACTGCCAGTGATTATTCGTGGGCAGTGTTAGAATAACATAACATTTGCATCGCCTAGCAAGGTTAACATTACTATAAAGATTCACTTATCAACATTGCTAATTTAAGGAGTTAGTTTGCTTTCAAATCTTGTTAATTCTTGGAACACCACTCAGGATTTTTATAGCTATACTATGCCTATAATGTTTGATAATTATATTATTTGCAAGAATGACTCACTGTTAACTGCAGAAAGGGACACAGTCACACATGTATAAGCAAGACTGATTAATTAGTAGCATCTCTACACTGATTTTTAAGCTTTAATTTTCACAGGAAAATAATCACGCTTTTCCTGTTTTCCCTATTAGTTTTTTCCCAGATTTGGGCTTCAGATAAATGTATAAATTTCTTAAAGTATTTTTGCATGGAAACTCTACTGTCACCCAGATATCAATTGTGATGTAGTTGTCACTGCCTGGGCGTTTACAAACATCAAAAGAACCAATATCAAAATTTGTTTTGATAATTTAACTTTTTTTTTTAGTTTCAGGCATACATGTGTAGGTTGGTTCTGTACGTCTACATGCCACAGGGGTTTGATGTACAGATTATTTCATCACCCAGGTAACAAGCATAGTATCCAATAGGTAGCTTTTGGATCCTCACCCTCTTCCCACCCTTCACCCTCAAGTAGGCTCTGGTATCTATGGTTCCCTCATGTCCATGTGTACTCAGTGTTAAGGTCCCAGTTATAGGTAAGAACATGTGATTTTTGTTTTGTTTTGTTTTGTTTTGTTTTTGTTCCTGCACTAGTTTCCTTAGGATTATGGCCTCCAGCTCCATCCCCGTTGCTGCAAAGTAAATGATCTTGTTTTTCTTTTTAATGACTGGATAGTGCTCTGTGGTGTATATGTACTACATTTTCTTTATCCAGTTTACCATTAATAGGCATCTAGGTCGATTCCATGTCTTTGCTATTGTGAATAGTGCTGTCACAGATGTGTACATGTATGTGTCTTTGTAGTAGAACAATTTATATTCCTCTGGGTACATACCCAATAATGGAACTGTCGGGTCTAGTGGTAGTTCCATGTTAAATTCTTTGAGAAATGGCCTCACTTTTCGACAGTGGCTGAAGTCATTTACATTTCTGCAGCAGTGTATAAGTGTTCTCTTTTCTCCACAGCCTTGCCAGTGTCTGTTATTTTTTGACTTTTTGATAATATGGCCATTCTGACTGGTGTGAGATGGTATCTGCATTACACTGTGGTTTTTATTTGAATTTCTCTAATAATTAGTGATGTTGAGCATTTTTTATATGCTTATTGGCTGTGTATGTCTTCTTTTGAAAAATGTATGTTCATGTCCTTTGCCCACTTTTTAATGGGGCTTTTTTTTTTTTTTTGCTTGTTAGTTTAAGTACCTTATAGGTTCTGCATATTAGCCACCTTCTTTTCAAAAATGTTTGTTCATGTCCTTTGCCCAATTGTTAATAGGGCTGTTTGTTTTTGCTTGTTAATTAGTTTAAGTGCCTTATAGATTCTGCATATTAGACCTTTGTCAAATGAATATTGGCAAATAATCTTCCATTCAGTAGACTGTGTGTTTACTCTGTTAATTGTTTCTTTTGCTGTGCAGATGCTGCTTTGTT
Source organism: Saimiri boliviensis (assembly GCF_048565385.1). NCBI lineage: Eukaryota > Metazoa > Chordata > Mammalia > Primates > Cebidae > Saimiri > Saimiri boliviensis. Next base: position 69,401,608 of record NC_133459.1, read on the forward strand.
GAATTAAGTCCCATTTAGTTTTTCTTCTTGTTACGATTGCTTTTGACATCTTCATCATAAAATTTTGCCAGGGCTGACGTTTAGAATGGTACTTCCTAGATTTTTTTCAAGCATTTTTATAGTTTTAGGTTTTACATTAAGTCTTTATTCTATCTTGAGTTTATGATCATACATGGTTTAAGGAAGGCATCCAGTTTCAGTCTTCTTCCTATGGTTAGCTAGTTATCCTAGCACCATTTATTGAATAGGGAGTCCTTTACCCATTGCTTGCTTTTGTTGACTTTGTTGCAGATCAGATGGTTGCAGGTGTGAGGATTTATTTCTGGGTTCTCTATTCTGCTTCATGGGTTTATGTGCCTATTTTTGTGCCAGTACCATGCTATTTTGGTTACTGTAGCTTTGTAGTATACTTTGAAGTTGGCTAATATTATGGTGTCTTCAGCTTTGTACTTTTTGCTTAGGATTGCTTTGGCTATTCAGGCTCTTTTTTGGTGGACATCAGAACTTACAGAATGAGTGTCAGCAACTTGGAATGATAGTAGAGCATTCTTTAACCATTACTCTAAACTAAATGGTTATGAGAAAAAGGTAGAGGGGGAGTGTAACAGAACTGTTTAACCACATTTTTTGAGTGAGTCCCAAAAGGCAGTGCTACACAACTGCAAAGTCCGTTTGAAAGCACAGCACTAAAGACTTTAGTTCTTTTAGCATTTTCTTCCTTTTAACTGCTACACCAACAATTAATTTTGACGGCACAGATGTTATAGTGTAGTGAAAAAAAGTGGACATTAAATGACTTTGATTCAAAAAGTGCTTCAGAAGAATTGAAGCATGAAAATGAAGATATTTTAGCAGGATGTTAACAATTTATTTTGTTTAAACTATTCATTCCATAGAGGCATATGATAATTAAAAATGTTACATGTAATTAAATTTAAGATAACTCTCTAAATCCACTTTTGAAATGATAAGAATGTATTTTTTCATGGTTTAACTGGGCGTGTTTTTATTCTTATTGTTATGTAAATAATAATAAATACATTTTACAATGAGTAATGGCTCTGATTTGGTATAATATGATAGGTGCAGAAATTGAAACTGAGAGATTAGGTGACTTCCCAAAGATATTTGACTTTTTGAAAAATATGTATGCATGATATAGTATCATGTATTTATATTTTAAAACTCATTCTAGTTTTTTATGTCTATCTATATTGATACATATAGGGACATTTATTTTAACTCTTGAATGGTATTATAGCCTATGAACATCCCAGTTTATCAAATTCTCTACTGATGGGCTTTTCTGATTCTTATTAACTATTCTGCAGTATGCTTCTGTATTAGTTAAGATGACATTAGCTCTGATAACAACCCTCCCCAAACATTTTGTAACTCAAATATGCAAGAATTTTAGTTGTCATAAAAACCAAAATGCATGTTCTTGATTGATGAGAGGCTCTCCTCTAACTTCAAGGACCCAGGTCCTTCCACCTTATGGCTCCACCATCTACATGTCTCCCAAAGTCTTTGTGCTTCCTGGTTTCAAGTTGATGGATTGGAAAAAGCAATGGGATTATATACAGGTGGTTTTGTGGGGGGGCAGGCCTGTATGTGCTACACGTTATTTCCACTTACCTATCATAATGCTGGAATTCAGTCATGGGGCCACATGAAATGATAAGGAGTTGAGAAAATTTAATCTAAATGTATGCCCAGAAAAAGGAGGAAATAAATTTGGTCAAGTGCTGGTCAGTCTCTGCCATAATATCTTTCTATATGCTTTTTTGTGCCTGTGTATGAAAATATATCTAGGACATAGAGCAACATGTGGAAATGTTCCGTTTTAGTGGATCAATCTTCAACTTGATTAGACATTAGTCACTATATAAGTATATTGCTATTCCCAGATCTTTATAAACTCTTGAAATTATCAGAGTTTAATTTTTTTAAATTTTTCTAATTAATCTTTTAAATCTAACCTTATGGTTATAAAATAAAATCTGTAGCCTTAGTTGGCATTTCATTGATTGTAATATCAAGGATATTTTTATAAATATTGCTCACTCAAATGGCTTTTCCTATAAACTCTATCTGTTGTTCACTTCTATATAAGGATTTTTGTTTTCTCATTTAGTAGTATGAGTTCTTTATATATTCTGGATACTAATCTGATAATCTGCATTACAAACATGTTCTCCTAGTTTTTGCTTGTTTTATGTATTCATCTTGTTTTGAATGTTTCTTGATAAACAAGTTAATTTTAATGTGTCCAAATTTATCATTTTCTTTATTTTTTGTGCCTTTGAACAAAATTTCTTCACTCCATCTTCTCAACGTATTCACATATATGGTCTTCTAAATATTTTCAAGATCTACTTTATAGGTTTTAAATTAATATATAATCTATTTTTAGTTACGTATAAGATAATTATCTAAAGTCCCCACATCATTTATTGAATTGGTTTTAAATCAATATATAATTTATTTTTAGTTATGTACAAGATAATTATCTAAAGTCCCAGCATCATTTATTGAATTATCTTTTCTTTCTCAACTCATTTGTAATTATATTTATGTAACATATGATTTCCCATACACATAAGAGTTTGGTTTTGAATTCTGTCCTCTAGGTCTACTTGTTTATCTTTCAATACTGTTACGTTTTAATTGCCATAGCATTTTAGTAATTCATACCTTGCAAGTCTCATCATGTTAATCTTTTCAACGTTGTCTTGGTTATTCTTGACCTACTCTTGACCTACTATGATTTTAGAATTAGATTTCTGAATTTTACTAACCAATTTGTTAAGATTTTGACTGAAATCACATTTATTTTATGGATTTATTTAGAAGTAGAATTAAAATCTTTAACTGCATACTCTTCTCACTGAGTGTAGTTTATTTTTCTCTTTATTTAGGGCTGCTTCTTTAACAAAGTTTAATATTTTTCACCATCAAATCTTTTATAAATATGTGTTAGAATTATTCCTAGTTACCATGTAATTTTATTTTTCATGAGATCATCAAATATTATGAATACATATTTCTGATGCATATGGGAAAATTTTTTATTTTTGCATGTTGATCTTAAATTTTATAGCCTTTTAGAATGCCTAGTGCTAAAAGTGTGTATGCTACACCAGCATTAAACTATTTAAAAGCTGAGAACTTGTCTCTTGTTTACTACTGTATATCCAGAGACTAGATAGTATAGTTCCTGAATATATTGGGATTAAGTACTCAATAAATATTTATTGAATATGAATAAATGACTAGGACTGATGCTTTATCTTTTTAGTTCTTTTTTCTTTTAGTTTAATTGCTAAAACATTCTTTATTTATATTTTTATATTTTAGTTATTCTTATTTTTAACAAATACACTAAATGTTTTATAATGGAATTCATAATTATTTGGTATATTTATTTTATTTTTTAATATAAACCTATTAAATACAAACCTATTCCAGTTGTCCTATTCCAGTTGTTCATTCATTTTTATCTGTAATTTTAGCTTTATCTTTGGTTTAAATAATAAATATTAGTTACTATTAATTCCAATTAATTATAACTTACCAATTTTAATTGTATCTTTGCTCATAACTAATTTTATATATTAATTTACTCCAGATTTAGTTGTCTTCTCTCATATTTATCCTCCTCTTTCTTTCTTTTCCTGATTTGTTTTATCTTATCTTTTTACTCTTTCTTTATCACACATGTAAACTACTTCTTTAGGTAATAACACAGACTGAAAACCTACAATGTAGTCTTAGTATTTTTCATGGAATTATGGCTGATGTGTATTTTTATGGTCATTTAAAAAATAAGAATGAATAACAATGAGAATATTTTTGTCTTGCTCTTCTCTGTCTATAATCTTTTGTGGAAATTTCTCTAAATCAGCTAGTATAGTACTAATGAGTTCTCTCTGATGGCTACATAATCATTCCTGATGTGAATATAGCATATTTTACTAAATTATTATTATGTTGATGGGAAATTATTTCAAAATGTTTAACCTCTAAAAATAATGCTGAATTAAACATTATTATAGGTATGTATTAAAATTACTCTTTCTCACAATTGAAGTGGCACTTCTGGATTCTATGGTAGCCAAGTCAAAAATTTTAATAGATTTATGCAGATTGCTCTTTAGATAAGCTGTTACAGCTCCAGTTTCTACCAGATAAATATAACTATTCTATTCCCTCCTCTTGTCCTTATTATGGCAGCAGTAGGTGTCATTGCTCTATTGAATTTGGCAGTCAGGCCAAGTGTTGTGGTTCATGCCTGTAACCACAGCACTTTGAGAGGCTGGGGTGGGTGGACCACTTGAGGTCAGGAGTTTGAGACCAGCCTGTCCAACATGGTGAAACCTAATCACTAATACAAAAAACAAAAGAAAGAAAAAAATTATGTGGGTGTGCTGTTGCATGTAATTCCAGCTACTTGGGAGGCTGAGGCAGGAGAATTACTTGAACCTGGGAGTTGGAGGTTGCAGTGAGCCAAGATGGTGCCACCACACACTCCAGCCTGGGTGACAGAGTGAGACTCCAACTCAGGAAAAAAAAAAAAAAAAAGAATTCAGCATTAAGATGTATGTAAAATGTTATACTTTCCATTTCCCTGAGTATCTTGTAATGTATTTTTGACTATTTGTAATATTAACTTATAACATTAATTTATAATATTAATTGTCAATTGTCTTTTGGATGTTGTCATTTTAAACCTTTTTGTAGTATAGATATTACCCCTTCCCTATCATCAAAATCACAAGTTTTTCTAAAAATAACATGATTATTTTGACTTTAGTTATGGTGTATTTTTCCAAAAATGTTTTAAATTTTAATATAATGTCACTTTTTATTAAAAAAGACAAAATTATATGTGTTATCTTACATCCACCAGAATCGCTACAATAAAAAAATAGAAAATAACAAATGTTGGCAAGGATGTGAAGAAATAGGAACTTTCGTACAGCCATTGTGGAAAACAGTGGTGGCTCCTTACAAGGTTAAAAATAGAATTACCATATTACCCAGGGTTCTACTCTTAGGTATATAACTAAAGGATTGAAAATAAGGACTTATGCCAATGTTCACTGTAGCATTCTTTACAAAGCCAAAAAACAACAGAGGTGTCTATCAACATGTAAATGGATAAAGAAAATGTGGCAAATATATACAATGGAATATTAATCAGTCATTAAAAGGAATGAAGTTCTAATACATGCTAAAGCATAAATGAATCGTTGAAACATTATGCTAAGTGAAATAAGTCAGACACAAAGGACAAATATTACAGTATATGATTCTAAGGACAAATATTATGGTACCCCCATTGTATCTAGGAAGTAACTAACTTGCTTTTGATTTTACAGGCTCATTGGTAGAAGGGACTTGCCTTGACTCAGATGTGACTTTGTACTATGTACTTTTGAGTTAATGCTGCAATGAGTTAAGACTTTAGGGGACTGTTTGGAAGGCATGATTGGTTTTGAAATGCAAAGACATGAGATTTGGGAGGGCCCAGGGGCAGAATAATATGATTTGGTTCTGTGTCCCCACCCAAATCTCATCTTGTAGCTCCTGTAATTCCCACATGTTGTGGAAAGGACCTGAGGGAGATAATTGAATCATGGAGGCAGCTCTTTCCTATGCTGTTCTCGTTCAAACATTATGCTAAGTGAAATAAGTCAGACACAAAGGACAAATATTACAGTATATGATTCTAAGGACAAATATGGTATATGATTCCACTAATATGAAATATTTAAAATAGGCAAACTCATAGAGACATAAAGTAGATTAGAGGTTAGTACTGGTTGAGAAGAATGGAAAGTTATTGTTTAGTGAATAAAGAGTTTCTGTCTAGGATGATAGAAATGTTTTGGAAATAGTGGTGATGGTTTTGCTTATAATCAATGCCATAAAATTGTATACTTTATAATGGTTAAAATGGCAAATTCTATGTTATATACATTTTACCACAATGAAAATCTTCAAAAAATTATAGTGTTATTTCTTAATAAAATACTTTCTTCTTTATATTTAAGTATTTAATATGACTGAGCTTTTTTAAAAACATGCTTTAAGACAGGTTTCAATTGTACCTGTTCCCCCATATAAATATAAATGCTGGCCTCATTTGTGAAACAACCCTTCATTTTCCACTGTATAGAAGAACTGTTTCTTACAACCAGTCTCTAAATTCAGTGAAAGATTTTCAAATTAAGATTGGGTCTAAAGGCAGAGATTATATTCAATGCATTAGCTTTAAGTATATCTTATTGATATTGTTTGGCTTTGTGTCCCCACCCAAATCTCATCTTGTAGCTCCCATAGTTCCCATGTATTGTGGGAGAGACTGGAAAGAAATACTTGAATCTTGGAGGCAGATCTTTCCCATGCTGTTATTTCGATAGTGAATAAGTCTATGAGAGCTTATGGTTTTAAAAAACAGGAATTTCCCTGCACGAGCTCTCTATTTTTGCTTGCTGCCATCTATGTAAGACATGACTTGCTCCTTTTTGCCTTCTGGCATGATCATGAGGCTTCCTCATCCATTGGAACTGTAAGTCCATTAAACCTTTTTCTTTTGTAAATTGCCCAGTCTCAAGTATATCTTTAGCCACAAAATGAAAATGGACTAATGTAGTAAATTGGTACCAGTAGAGTGAGGCACTGCTGAAAAGATACCTGAAAATGTGGGAGCCACTTTGGAACTGGGTAATAGGCAGATGTTGGAACAGTTTGGAGGGCTCAGAAGAAGATAGAAAAATGTGGGAAAGTATGGAACTTTCTAGAGACTTGTTGAATGGTTTTGACCAAAATGCTGATAATGATATGGACAATGAAATCCAGGCTGGGGTGGCCTCAGATGGAGGTGAGGGACTTGTTGGGAACTGGAGCAATGGTGACTTTTGTTATGTTTTAGCAAAGAAACAGGCAGCAGTTTGCTGCTGCCTTAGAGATTTTTGGAGCTCTGATCTCGAGAGAGATGATTTAGGGTATATGGTGGATGACATTTCTAAGCAGAAGAGCATTCAAAATGTAACTTGGGTGCTGTTAAAAGCATTCAGTTTTAAAAGGGAAACAGCATAACAGTTTGGAAAATTTGAAGCCTCACAATGTGATTTAAAAAAAAGAAAATTCCATTTTCTGAGGAGAAATTCAAGCCCACTGCAGAAATTTGTATAAATAACATGGAGCCAAATGTTAATCTCTGAGACAATGGAGAAAATGTCTGTAGGGAATATCAGAGGTCTTCATGGCAGCCCCTCCCATCACAGGCCTAGAGGCCTAGGAGAAAAAGGTGGTTTTATGGGCTGGGCCCATGGTACCTCTGCTGTGTGGAGTCTAGAGTGTTGGTGCCCTGTGTCCCAGCCACTCCAGCCATGGCCGAAAGGGGCCAGCGTAGAGCTTGGACTGTGGCTTCAGAGGGCACAAGCCCCAAGCCTTGGCAGCTTCCACATAGTGTTGAACCTGTGAGTGAGTGCACAGAAGTCAAGAATTGGGGTCTGGGAACCTCTGTCTAGGTTTCAGTGGATGTATGGAAACGCCTAGATGTCTATGTAGAAGTTTGCTGCAGGGGCAGGGTCCTCATGGAGAACCTCTGCTAGGGCAGTGCAGAAGGAAAAGGGAGTAGAGGTTGAAGCCCCTACACAGAGTCCCTACTGGGGTGCCACCTAGTGGAGCTGTGAGAAGAGGGCCGCCATCCTCCAGACCCCAGAATGGTACCCCCATTGTATCTAGGAAGTAACTAACTTGCTTTTGATTTTACAGGCTCATTGGTAGAAGGGACTTGCCTTGACTCAGATGTAACTTTGTACTATGTACTTTTGAGTTAATGCTGCAATGAGTTAAGACTTTAGGGGACTGTTTGGAAGGCATGATTGGTTTTGAAATGCAAAGACATGAGATTTGGGAGGGCCCAGGGGCAGAATAATATGGTTTGGCTCTGTGTCCCCACCCAAATCTCATCTTGTAGCTCCTGTAATTCCCACATGTTGTGGAAAGGACCTGAGGGAGATAATTGAATCATGGAGGCAGCTCTTTCCTGCGCTGTTCTCACAAAACTGAATAAGTCTCACGAGATCTGATGGCTTTAAAAACAGGAGTTTCCTCGCACGAGCTCTCTCTTTTTGCTTGCTGTCACTCTTGTGAGATGTGCCCTGCTCCTCCTTGCCTTCCACCATGATCATAAGGCATCCCTGGCCACATGGAACTGGAAGTTCATTAAACCTCTTTCTTTTGTAAATTACCCAGTCTTGTGTATGTCTTTATAAGCAGTATAAAAACAGACCAATACATCCATGCTCACAGGTCAAACCAAGGAAGTAGAATCAAAATCTTTGTTATGATCTCTGAAATAATTAGGCTGACGTATAATATATCTTCTCAGCTGGACAAGATTGTTTCTAGAAGTGTAAACTTGTAGTCCCACAGAAATCTGATAGGCCCAAAGTATTTGTAATTAAATCTAGACAGAGAGGATTATCTAAAAGGGAATGATAAATGTGGTTTTTGACAAATAAAGTTGACTTGTATCAAATATATAGATTATCTAAAAATTTTTAAAGAAAGAACCAAGCTAGGCTAAAAGAAATTGAGACTACTGATGTGAAAAGTTCTTTAAATTTCTATATGTTGGCAGCAGGCTGAGAAAACTGTTCAGTTATCAAAAGAGAGCATATTTTTCAACGCCTTAATCAGAAGTAGTCAATGAGGGTGATAAACAGGAAAGTGAGTCATAGAAGATTGAAGTAAGGTCTGTGGCTAGCTTAGGACTGGGAATATACTCACACGGAGCAGAAACAGAATCTAATCAATGCATATTCCCTATCACAGAGTAGGACAACCTGGCAGCATTTGATCAGCAGAATTTTCAGACTTGCTTATTGGAGCAATGACTTTCTTATTGGATGGTTATAGGATCATCCAAGAACAGCCTCAGTCACTGCACAGCTTCATAAGAATAAATAGTTGTTTTAAGGTAGAAGTTGGCAAACTTATTTTAAAGGGAGCAAAAATAAATATTTGGGGTTTTGTGGGCCATATGATCTGCTTGCAACAATTCAACTCCTCTGCTGTTGCAGTGCCCAAACAGCCATAGACATGCATAAATGAATGAGCCTGGCTGTGTTCCAATAAAACTATTTGTGGACATTAAATTTTTAGTTTCATGTAATTTTTCACGTTTATAAGATATAATATTGATTGACATCATTTGGCTATTTGTCCTTGCCCAAATCTCATGTTGAATTGTATTCCCTAATGCTGGATGTGGGGCCTCATAGGAGGTTTTTGCTTCTTAGGGGTGGATCTCCTTATGGCTTGGTGCTGTTTTTGTAACAGTGAGATCTTGTGAAATCTGGTGATTTAAAAGTGTATGATACCTCTCTCTTCTCTCCTCTCTCTCTCTTCTCTCCTTCTTTCTCTCCTCTCCCCACCTCCCTATCTCTGCTTTATCTCTCTCTTTCTCTCTCTCTCTCTTATTCCTGTTCTCACTTTGTGATGTGCCGCTCCCCCTTTGCTTTCCACCATGACTGGAAGTTTCTTGAGCCAATTAAATCTCTTTTTTCACCATCACAGTGGCTTACATCTATAATCCCACACTTTGAGAGGCCAAGGTAGGAAGATCACTTGAGGCTAGGAGTTTGAGACCAGCCAGGCCAACATGGTGGAACCCCGTCTCTACCAAAAATACAAAAATTAGCCAGGTGTGATGTTGCATGCCTGTCTTCCCAGCTGCTTGGGAGGCTGCGTCAGGAGAATCACTTGAACCTGGGAGGCTCAGTTTGCAGTGAGCTGAGACTGCACCACTGCACTCCAGCCTGGGCCAAAGGGTGAGACTCTGTCTCAAATAAAAGAGAACATAAATACCTTTTCTTATAAATTACCCAGTCTCAGGTGTTTCTTTCTGGTAATGCAAGAATGGCCTAATACATTGATTTTTTTTTTAATTATTGAAAAATGCAAATATCATTCTTAGCCCACAGTGTAAATATGTAGGCAGGCTGGATTTGTATCCTGTTTTAAGTTACTGACTTTTGTGATCTTGCCTTAGGTTTTCCTCAGTATTACAAGGTAGAGATTCTATAGCTCATTACAATAATATTCCTAAAAATCCTTTTTAGAGTCCTCTCTTTTGCCAGTTTCATTTATTATGGTAGCTATTCAAGCTTCATCTTTCTTTTCTCAATCTGCCAGATTCTAGACCTTTTATTCCTATCAATGTACCTGTAAGTTCTTTTTTATGTAAAACAATCTAGCTTCATCATTTTTTTCATTTTCATTTTATCTATCGTCTCTGATAATCAAAAATAAAATACTTTCCTTGGGACCTACCCTCTTAGAAGGTCAGAAACACAGGACAGTGCACAAAATTATCATTTACCCAGGTACTAAAAATAATACTACACTTGATGTTATAAGGAAATTTTTAAAATAATGTTATATAATAAAGGCAAACTTCTTTTTAAAAAAGTATTATTTCATACTGATAAGAATAAAAAGCGTGATCTGAGTCATGCCTATAAAGGAGGCAAGAAGAAATGGCTCACTATCTGGTAGATCACAGTTAAATGCAACCACGAATCCAGCAATTTTTAAGTTGTGATTCAGCACTGCAAGTATTTTCAACTGCATTTCAGCAGATACTGACATTTAAGTACTACAGCAAAGCACTATTAGGTTACACATGTCTGCACTTGTTCAGATAAACATACTCACTCAACTCCCTAATTCCCTTTAGAGGGATAAGGAAGCCCATTAACTGGATATCATCACTGACCAAGATGAAATTGGTTATCGTTTGTCAAGGACAGTTTATAACATATCCCTTGGTACCTTGAGCTATTTGAAGTGCTTGTGGTATTTCAGACTGTGGAATGTATTTTCTAGTCTAAAATCATAATAAAATGAAGAAGGAGGAAAATGGGCTTTCCTTTCAGTATTTTCTTTTTCTCCTGACTTCTCTCATAGTATTTTAATCTAAAAATATTTTTTTGGAATATTTTCTAGGACAAAGATCTGGATCAGAACATAAATCCCACTTTGATGACTTTTGACCAAAACTTCAGAGTGAGAGAGAAGAGAGGACAGCAGAAGGAGAACTGAGGCGAGGGAGAGAGGAGATTACGCCTGAGAGAGGGCAAGACAGGCGAGGGGAGAGAAGAACACACAGGAGGAAAACTGAGAAGAGAGACATGAGGAGCAAGGAGCGAGAATAGAATTTACATTAGAGAGAAAGAGTTAATTCTCATGAAGTCTCCTAGATAGAGAGGAAAGAAGCTGGTTCACTTCCTGCCTAGTAGGAAAGACTTAATTAAAAAATTTAAAACTGCTGAAAATGCCATTTTATTGCTGGCAGAGTAGCTATTTTAATGTTAACAGCACTTTTGAAACACAGCCATTTTGTTCCTACTTCAGAAAACTCTGGGAAAGGGACATGTTTTTGAGAGTTCAAGTAGGAAAATACCACAGAGAATGGGGTCTAAAATTCAGAAGGCGGGGCTCGCCTAATGATTTTATCTTACCCCAAATGGCTGTCACCAATTGGTCTATTTAGAGTGCTGTGCAGAGTAAAAGTCCAGTGTCATGTCTGGGTGTGGTGGACAGAGAATTGCCATCCAAATACTCTTCAAGGAAGGATTCATTGCCCCAGCTCCTGGGAAAGCAGTCAGCAGATAGCCTCCAGCATCCAACTTCCAGAACTGCCTCAGCTGCAGATGATCTTTTCAAAGAAGGTCCTGACCTTCCTAGGGCAGTCCACGTCCAGTGATTAATTGTGATGAGAATGTGAAGATCCAGCCAGTTTTGGTCAATAACAGGTCAGCTTTGATGGGCATACGCTCCAGAGCTCACTGGAGAGTTGTGTGAGGGTTTGTCAGGCTTACTGCACAGCCTCACAGTTCCATTTCTTCCTCTGCCTGATCCTGTCTTCCCTCTACCTGCCACAGTGTTGATCCCTAATCAATATCCTGAACCCACACTCTTGTCTAAGTGTCTGCTTCCAGTGAACCCAACCTGCAACACAGTTAAAACAAGTGTTGTAATTGATTTGCAATGTCTGCCATGGGCAGGGATGGGCATGCTTTTTGCCAGGTCTGTACCATTTCTATTAAGGAAAAAATCACTTTCTTTACATCTCAAACCACAATGGCAGAACGATTAGTTATTCTCTAAGTCTAAGAATTAATGTCAAAAGGAATACTGGAATCCTATGGAGAAAACACCAGAAAGTTTCAATTTTATTCATCAAGCATTGATTGATATTAGCTCCACACCAGATAGAATCTAGTAGTATATGCAAACGATTAAAACATAATTTAAGAGATACTACCTTGAACTTCACAATAGGGCTGTGGAAGTCTAGAAAACTGAGACCAACTTTGATGAGAGAGGTTGGGAAAGAGAAATAACAAGTATTTTCCTCCCATGAAAAGAACATGCAAGGGCTCTTTATGTATAGAGCGTGGAATGTACAGAAGCACCAAATCCAGGAAACGTGGAGTGCTTGGGGGAATGGCAGGTAGTTTAGCATGATGAAGTGTAGGGTGAGCAAAGCTTGCAGAGGGGATCAGGTGGAATGGCAGAATATGAGACTAGAACATCTGGTGACTGCCACTTGGGAAAGTATTTTTTGTCTCATTCAGGAGTTTGGACTTTATCCAGTAGCCGGTGGGCACCTTTGGAAGGGGAAGCTGTGATTCTATGCGTGTTAACGTTTTGGACAGATGTTAGGCTTTTCTTGTTTTGGATTTTGCTATAGTTCTCATTTGGATTAGTTTACACCTCTGTGGGCCCTTCATCCCCTAAAGAGGGTAATTCAGGTGTTCATCATTTGGGAAAGGCAGGCCTCAGAACAACTGAAGAAGGAACTCCTCTTTCTCTGGCAGCCTCTTGTGGTCTGGGACCTGAATTTTAATGAGACTCAATATGCAGTATCTTTAACTGCTGAGTCCTGGGATATTAGGCAGGGCAGGGAGAGGGCTTCTAACACGTAGAAACAGACCAAGGGATAAGAGAGGGAACCACAAAGCAAAATATACCTGTGAATCCGAATTCTAAATCAACTTTCTTTTTGCTGCCCCTGAGCTTTAGGGAAATCACGTGTAAGTGTGTGCTGGGACTGGACTGGAGGTATTTCCCTGGTGTGCCAGCAAGTGTAATTAGGAAACACCCTTATTGGAAGTCTTCCAACTGCTCTGGGCAGTCTCTGTAAGTATGATAAGATGCTCAGGGGCATAAACAGATATCCAGCCGCATTTCCTGATTTGTGTAGGTCTCAGGAGCCCTGTAAGAAAGTCTATCAACTCATCCGCAATTAGGGTTTATTGCAGTTGCAGCTGAGAGACCCAGTGAGGGAGTTGGAGTTCAGGACAGTGGGAGGGACAGGGGATGGTTAATGAACTGGGAGAGGAGTAGGTTCTTAGGAAGTATAAATGCAGAAGAATCAGCAGGATCCTTGGCACAAACAATTCATAAGTGTAAACTGAGAGGAAGACTCCAGCAGCAGTGCCAAATGTGGCAGAGGAGCAGGAGTTTTAGTACTACAAGTTGTACTTGAAACTCTTTTGACAGTAGTGCTGGCTAGGGACCCAGGTGGTCTCTGGGAAGGAGAGAGCTGGGGGTAAGACTGATAGAAACATTGCTCAAGTAATTCTTCCACAAACCCTCATCAAAAAGATTTGCGCTAGAGAAGAGGTAGAGATCATCCTTAGCTAGAGAGACAGATGTGGTCCAGAGACTGGGAGGCAGCAGGTAATGGAACTTCCCTGGTCTTATCAGAGAGGTAAGTCTACTCTAATCTATGACAAGGATGTGACGATGAACACTGAGGGACATATAGGTGGCAACATGAATAGGATATTGTGGCATTAAATATGGGAGTAGTGAGAGAAGTAGAAGATCTAACATAACAATGCTACTGTGGCAGCTTAGACAATAATGTGACAATTTAGTGAAGGATTTAGGAAAAAGAACCAGAATGAAGAAAAATGTAGAGAAAAAAGGGTTTTATTTGGAGAAAGTTTTCACATGTTGGAACATGTTACTTGATTGTCTGGTACAGTATCTGGGTGAGAAAAACACCAAGCAGTTGGGTAGCATGGATCTGGAACTTTTTAGAGAAGTGGCAGATGAAGTACTAATATTGGAGATGGTTAAGAATAGAAGCCTGGAAATATTATATTTAAGGAACGATCAAAATCCGTGGAATAAAGAGGACGCAGACTATGCAAGGCAAAGAAATATATAGAAAAAATAGTATTTTGTGGAAGTTAGGGGGGATTACTCTATCCCAGATATATGCCACATAGGAAAGAGGAAATAGTGAAGGTGAGGTTGTCACTGACTGCGATCAGATTGTCAGCAACACCAAAAGAAGATGAGGCCTTCCAGACTATTGATCTGTGGTTACATGGTTGGAAAAAATCCCTCAGAGCACCAGCAAAATCACAGGTAAAGATACTACCCTATAGCCCTATGTCCTAATGTAATGTACCCTCAAGAAAAGATGTGAAGGGTCTGCTCTCAGGAATATGGACCAGAGAGAAAGTCCAACGCTAAGATGTAAATGTGATTATTAACAAAAGGAAGGAGTCAGATTAGAACAACCCAGCTACCCTGTTGCTTTTCCTTGATCATCCTTTGCATGTGGCTCACAACGATGTCCAAGGTAGCTGCACCAGAATCTTGAGGGAGTAGGTGTTCAGTGACAAAACGTTTCCCAGGAAATTTGAACATCTCTCTCCGTGGTTGAGAAAGTTTAACTTTAGACCCGTAATTTAGTCATTTCTAAAGTTTCAGGTTTAAGGAGTTTTACAGCAATTGGGGTGAACCCAAGCAGCCATTTAGGGAAGACTGTAGTACATAGGCAGGAACTACCTATAAATAGTCACTGCTTTTCCAGGATTATTCCTTTGATTCAGATGTTTTCTTAGTTGATGAGAAAAGTCAGCTAACTCACGTTTGTCATCCTTTCCAAGGCTTACCTTGAATGTGCCATGATTTGGAGACATTTTTGGAAGTCTTAGACCATGCTCATGCTCCCTCTACCCCACTCTGTGCCCTGCTCTATTCCATTCCTTTTTTTCTGGCCATGCTCCAGGAACTCCAGTGACTCCACAAAATGTCACAACTGGGTGTGATGTAGCACTGAAGAATTACATTATGCTTCTCTCCAAAGAAGGGTGAAATTTCATTTTCCTCAGTATTAAGGAAATAAATGCCGTATTTTTCTCATTTTATCATGCACATACTAAGAAAGGAAAAAGAACTTACTAAAGAACATGCAGATATTTATTGTTTCTAATGTGGAAAACTGAAGTAAAGCTACGAGAGCCTCTGAATAACATTCACTTTTCTTGCAAATGATGTTTAACTGAGGTCTCATTCACAAACCGCAGAAAAGCAAAATTTATTAATATTTTCTTCTTTTTTTAAAAAAGTAGGGCTTTGTTTTCAAGCACAAACAAGACATCCAAATCTACTACTAATTAAAAATCTAAATGTTATCATAAACTAAGCAAAACTGAAACTCCTTTATAAAAGCTGCTACTTAAAGATGCAAGAGAGCTGCTTGATGAAAATCAATCAAAATAAGTCCAGAAGTGCTTTTTTCTTCCTGAGAAAAAAAATAATGTAATTGGTAATTACAAAGCCAGAATAGAACATAATAGCTACTCTTTATATAGTTAATTAAGGTTCAATGAGTTTCTCTATAATGTTTTGGGAAAAGGTGACTGTTTAGTAAGCAAAGGAGAAGACCTTCTGAGATAAACAAATAGAATTAGGTAAAGACATATCCAGGAGGGAAAAAAATCTCATTCTCTCAGCCACTAACATTACAAATCAGTTTCATTAAAAAACTAAAATAAGTTCAGTATTTGCAACAATTTAATGGTTCAGATCAGTGCTTTCTTTCCCAAAGATGACATATGTTTTGTTTTCAACTCATTAATTGAATGCACAATAAAATGAATTCTTGAAAATTCTCTAATATAATTTCCATGCTATTTTAACCCAACACTAAGTAAAATTTGCTTTTCTGATATTTCTTTTAATTCATTCATTCATTCCACAGATATTTACTAAGTATACACCATGTTCTTGGCACTATGGTCAGAATTATTTTTTAAAAAACACACAATTTAATTTTGCTTTAAACAAAAGGGTTAAGAGTGAAGACATTATTCCTCTCAAAATCATGCAAAAATATAACTTTTTATCTTTTTTATGCTGAATTTTTTTGGCATAAACATATTTTCACTTGTGACAAAAGAAAATAAGTTTAATTCTCACCACTGACAAAAAAATATAAAGACAGCTTTTTAAGTTCTTGTCTTACATCTTATTATCACTTGCTTTGCCTTGCAGGGTTCTCAGCACTAAAAGGAATTATATTTATCCTCATTTCTTGCCACTTTCCCTTACACTATTTCTACTGCTCTCCTTTCTAGGACCTTTGCTAAAAATGCTTATCTGGCTAAATGCAAGCAAACAACCATATTGTCAAATACAGACCTAGAGTCTACTTAAATATGTTAATTTCTCTAGTCTATTTATTGGAAATCCGCAATATAAATGGCAGAGATCACCCTAATTATGATATTCTTGGGCTACTGAAAGCTACTGAATTCTTATTTTGGCTTTATTTAACTGACAGAAAACTAAATTTAACCAATTATATTTAGAGGTGCCAAATCAACTAAACCAACAAACCAATTACCATAGATTGATGTGTTCACCAAATTTCATGTGTTGGAAACTCAGTCCCCCATTTCTTATGTTGATTGGTGGTAGACCCTTTGGGGTGGTAATTGGGATCAAATGAGGTCATAAGGGTAGGCCCTCTGTGATGGAACTGGTGGCTTTATAAGAAAAGAGAGAAGGACCTGAGCTGACACACATACTCTTGCCCTCTCACCTTCTGATGTCTTCCACCATGTTATGAGGTAGCAAGGAGGCCCTCACCAGAGGCTGGCACCATGCTCTTGGACTTCCCCAGCCTTCAAAACTATAAGAAATAGGCAAGGCACTGTGGCTCATGCCTGTGATCTCAGCACTTTGAGGGGCTGAAGCAGAAGGATCACTTGAGCCTAGGAATTTGAGACCAGCCTGGGAAACAGTGAGATCTGGACTCTACAAAAAAAAATTAAAAATTAGCCAGGAATGCTGGTACACTCCTGTAGTCCCAGCTACTTAGGAGGCTGATGTGGGAGGAACGCTTGAGCCTGGAAGATCGAGGCTGCAGTAAGCTGTGATCATCACTGCACTCCAGTGTGGGCTACAGAGCAAGACCCTATCTCAAAAAAAGAAAGAAATAATGTAAGAAATGTATTTTCTTTATACATTTTCCAGTCTGTGGTATTGTTATAGAAATGCAAAGTGAACTAAGATACTAACCAATTTAAAGGACGCTGAAGATCCAACTGTGATGGCATCATGATGGGTTGATGTGGGTGCTAAAAAGGGTGAGTTGAGGAAGATACCAAGTTCTTTCTTATAATCAGATTTTGCAGATCAGTCATAAAGAAAATGTTGACAGTTTTTAAAATATATTTGCAATTGGGGGGCTGAAATTTCATGTGAATAGGTGTGTATGACTATGTACTCCCAAGGGTCTTCATATTGAACTCCAAACTTCAACTTTCTTGTATCCATTTCCCTTCCGCTCTCCCTCCTTCAATATTTCCCTTCCTTTCTTCCTGTTTCTCATTTACTGACAAAATAATATTATTCCTGTTTTATAAAGATGAAAATGTTTTTTGTTGGGACATCTCCAGGAAGTAGATGTTAATAAACTTGTCCTTAAAGTGGTCAAAGGAGTAAGTTTAGTGGTTAGAAGCATGAGTTTGGAAGTCAGATGGACCTAGGTTCAAGTCCCTATTGTATCACGTGGTATCTGTGTGGCCTTTAGCAATTGACATATCCTCTCTAAATATATGTTTCTTCCTCTGTAAAATACAGATAATAATGGTATTTACCTTGTAGATTTGTTGTAAGAATTGAATGATACAAAACAGCACTGACCATGAGGAGCTAGATAAGCTGGGCACGGTGGCTCACGCCTGTAATCCCAGTACTTTGGGAGGCTGAGGCGGGTGGAACACGAGGTCAAGAGATCGAGACCATCCTGTCCAACATAGTGAAACCCCACCTGTACTAAAATATAAAAATTAGCTGGGCTTGGTGACGTGCGTCTGTAGTCCCAACTACTTGGGAGGCTGAGGCAGGAGAATTGCTCGAACCCAGGAGGCGGAGGTTGCAGTGAGCCGAGATCATGCCACTGCACTCCAGCCTGGCACCTTGTGACAGAACAAGACTCTGTCTCAAAAAACAAAACAAAACAAAACAAAACAAAAAAAAGAGCTAGATAAATATTTTCAAACACCTTTGAAGAGCTATGATACAGAGTACATGAGTGCTTGAAAAAGTACCCTGGAAATAGATGCCAGGCATGTGTAGATGAGGTTTTTCTGCTATTTACTCTCTTCAGGTGTCAGAGTACACGATTTATTCATTGTTGTAGTTCCAGTATTAAACACTGTTTCCAAAACCATAGTCGACATTCAGTAAGTCTTTGCTCAGTGAGTGAGTGAATGAATAAATGAATGGTCTAGAATAGCAAATAGATCTCATCTTCAGTTCCAAGTCTGACTAACTAGTAGGGTTCAGAAAGAATTATTAGGTGCATGTGTGCTTAGCTTTCACCAGTCAGTTTGACACGTCTATCTAGCTAGGGCATACGCACAGGGAGAGGCAGCATGAATACTACATGTGTATTGATCTGGGCTTCAGCCCTTAATTTAAGAAAGGGAAGATATCAGAAATTGGAATTAAGGAGATGGTATTTCCATTTGTGTCCACTTGCTTTTAATTAGAAAAGTGAAGTAATTTTCCATATTCACCTCCGAAAGACTAGTATCAAAAAAAGGTGTGTTTGTTATAATCTGAAGCTTTTTTTATTTTATGTTTTTTTGTTTGTTTGTTTTTGTTTTGAGATGGAGTTTTGCTCTTGTTGCCCAGGCTGGAGTGCAATGGCGTGATCTTGGCTCTTAGCAACCTCAGCCTCCTGGGTTCAAGCAATTCTCCTGCCTCAGCCTCCCGAGTAGCTGAGATTATAGGGATACACTGCCATGCCCAGCTAATTTTTTTTTGTATTTTTAGTAGAAACAGAATTTCTCCATGTTGGTCAGGCTGGTCTCAAACTCCTGATCTCAGGTGATCCACCAATCTCACCCTCCCAAAGTGCCAGGATTGCTGGCATGAGCCACTGTGCCCGACCAATCTAAAGCTCTTTTGTGCAAACTATGAGCATTCTTCTCTCCTTGTATGTCTTTTAGATGCAGAGAAACAGATGTTCCCAACTCTTCCGATTATTTATAGCTCCCATTTTATTCAGATATTGAAGCATCTTGCATTCAATTTGCTACTTGACAGATCCTATTCTATTAAGCTAGATTAGAATTACCAGTTGAGATTTTAAACACTAAAAACATGCTATCACTGGAACTCTTATTCATAGTTCTTAACATGGCTTCAGTTATTTCTATTTGGGAAATAGTCACAGGTGAGACTGAAGGATACCTTTAGTTGAGAACTATTAGTATACAAAATACTTTTTATTGAATTCATTTGAATTATGGCTTCAAATGTTCTTATTTGTGAATCTTTAAGTTTCTTATTTTTAAAATGAGAGTAACATTATCAAGTTATTGTGAGAATAAGAAGTAATTTTAATTCTAGACACTTCATAAGTGCTCAATAAGATGCACATTAATATTTGTGCCACTGAAGAGATATTGTAAGGAAGATGTAACTCTAAATCTGAAGGGATTTGAGGCATTTAGAAAAATATAATGTTATTAACAAAATATACAATCCTTTAGATCTATTAAATTTTACTGGTTTACCCAAAATAATTATGGAATTAGATATTTTAATTAACTTACTTCCCTGGACTAGTCAGAAAATAAATTTTGATTTAATTCTCATTGCTGAAAAGATTCCCAAAATCTAATAATCTTTTCTGCCTTAAAAAAAGTCTCCTGTAGTTTACATAATAGAATCAGTTATGATAATTGCAATATCCCAGTGTTATCATTCAGAACCAAACATTTCCATTGAGTCAGAGTGTCAGCATCGTTTATTGAAGATGACTAAAGTGAAATATTCAGACACTCAGGACCTATTTGAGAGATTGTTTTACTGCTTTTTGTTTGGGTCTTTATTTTGTCCCAATGCCAAGAAGACTCCTTGAGGATATATTTGTGGAATGAATGAATAAATATTATTCTTCCTTCCCTCACCATCTGAACCACCATAGCACTTTTACTTTTCCTTTCTAATGGTATTTGTATTAGTCCGTTCTCTCATCGCTGTGAAGAACTACCTGAAACTGGGTAATTTACAAAGAAAAGAGGTTTAGTTGGCAAATTGTCCTGCAGGCTGTACAGCAAACATGAGTGGAGAGGCCTCAGGAAACTTACAACCAGGGCAAAAGGTGAAAGGGAAGCAGGCACGTCTCACATGGCTGGAGCAGAAGGAAGAGGGGGAAGGAGGAGATACTGCACAGTTTTAAACAAAGAGATCTCGTGAGAACTCACTATCATGAGAACAGCAAAGGGAAAGTCCACCCCCAGATCCAATCACCTCCATCCAGGCTGCTCTACCAACATTGGGAATTACAATTTGACATGAGATTTGGGCAGGAACGCAAATCCAAACCATATAAGTAAGTATTTATCATGTTCTCTAATATAGTCTAGTTAGTCATGTAACTCTTGCATTATGCAATAAGCTTTCGTAGCACAGGGCTCACTCATGTCTCTCATAAATTTGTTCCTCCACAGAACCTAGGATAGCATGTGACACAAGGGCTCAACGACTGTGTTGAATGAATGTATGTTGTGAGTAAACCCAACTACATAAGTAGTATATGTAATGAATGCTTATCATTTTTATAAATGATCTTGACTAATAATAGAAATACTCCACTGCAAATCTTGCTGAATTTAGCAAAAAGATAATTACGGACAGTATCTGATATTTTTCTTTCAACATTCTTGAATAGCACTCTATGTTTTTAAAATTCTAAACACATCTGGTAACTGTTTTAATGATATTTAAAGTCATACAAATATGTAAGACCTATTATAATGGAATTCTTTGAGAACTGAAAAGTATTCTAAGTAGTACAGATTTTTCTTTTTGCAGAATGCCGCCAGCATTAGGCTCAATGGGAAAGATGGGGAAATTGGGTTGATTCCTTATTTTTAGCCTCTGTTAGATGATTGTAATTCATTATTTGCTGGGTTACCTGAGGGTACACTTCATCAACGCTGATGCATTTAGAATGCTGCTGCTTGTCTCCTGGGATCCAGGCTTTCTTAGCCTATCACTCCTCCAGAAATCTCCCCACTGCCTCCCAAAGAAGTAGTGTGTCAATATTATGTTTTTATTGATAGCCACACAATTCACATTCCACTTCATTCCCTAAACTTTTTTCATTATGTGATTGTATCTGCTGGCTTAGGCCTTTTATGCTAGCCATTTGTTTTGCCCCCAAGCATCTGCCCTTTAAAAATATAATGCATTTTACTGGCTTATTGAATAAGAGATATATGGCTTTGCTTACAGTCAGGCATGCTGTGCTTACACACTCTGAATATTACTAAAGTACTTTGGCTTCCTTAATACTCTGTTAATTCTCATAATGGCTAAATTTCCTAGTTGATATGCAATTATTATTCTTATACTGCATTAAAAAATAAGTTAGGCTGGGTATTGGCTCTTTTTTTTGAGACAGTCTCACTCTGTCACCCAGGCTGGAATGCAGTGGCACAATCTTGGCTCACTGCAACCTCTGCCTCCCAGGTTCAAGCGATTCTCCTGCCTCAGCCTCCCAAGTAGCTGGGATTACAAGTGCGTGCCACTATGCCCAGTTAATTTTTGTATTTTTAGTAGAGATGGGTTTTGCTATGTTGGTCTCGAACTCCTGACCTCAGGTGATCCACCTGTCTCGACCTTTGAAAGTCCTGGGATGGATATTGGTTCTAAGAGTGAAGGCTCTGATAACTTAGAAAATTCTATAATACATAATTCACACCATCAATTTTCAGATGCAGAGTTCTTTTACATAGTGATAATTCTAATAAAAAAAAGTTTTTAGGAAGCTTTGACTCTGTCTCATATTCTCATCCATAGACTAAAGATTAATGACTTAGAAAGCATTATGCTAAAATGTGATTTCACAACAAGATAATTATAAATTAAGAGAAGGGAGTAATTATTTTTGGCTAATCTGGAGGACATGCTTTAAGTGTGGTCAATCAAGTAAAAGACTGATAATGTTTGATACTTATCAATGTATGTCTGAAAATATTATTTTGCCCAATTATTAGAGACACATTTTCAAATCATTAAAAATACAGGGAAAAGTTGCTCCACTTCAAAGGTATGAATAGAATTCATAACTTGGATATTTTAAAAACACTTACTATAAATTTTTCATCCAAAATTGTACATGTCTAGAGATCAGTATCAGGTTATATAGTTGTAATATAAGAGAAATAGGCACCACTTTAAGAAAGTTTTAAAAAGAACAAGAAGAGAGTATTGGAGCACTAAAGGCGAATCAGCTATGAGGAGGATATGATTCCCCAATTAGCTCTTCAGTGCCTCAATAATATCTTATTTTAACACTTGTTACAATGTCTAGTAAAGGTTTTTGTGCCCATCTTCTCCCATTAAACTGGAGCTTATCTTGTGCATAGGACTTTTATTCATCATTGTATCTGCAGCACCTAGCCCAGTGTCTACCACAGGGTGGGCTTGCATTAATTTATTAATAATTAGATCAACTAAGGTAAAATATAATAATAAAATTTAAGGATGTATTCAGAGGGAAGCAAAATCAAGGACCGAGAAATAATTAGTACACCATACTTAGCATTTGATAGGATCTTCCAAACCTTATTTTCAGCTTCAGAGTAGAATTTGTGAGAATAATATTGAGAAACTTGATAGGTTAGAGAGAAGTAAAATAACTATTTGGAAAGAAGTGAAGCTTATATTCTGATTAACTCCTCCAAAAGATTAGGAAAAATCCTATAGAGTTTCACTATAGGGATTTGTAAAAGGGCAAGACCCTTAATTCTGAGGTTTCAAATGTTTGTCTACTTAGCTGTTATTAAGATTATTTTTTACATAGACTTCAAATTACTAATACTACTTTCTATGTCAGTTAGAATCAAGTTAGGCTGCCGGTAATAAAGAACCCACCCCCATCTGCCCCAAAGTGGCTTATACAAGATAAACATTTATTTCTCTATTATGTAAACATGCCCACAGTTACTTCCAAGCTTAGCCCCACTTTCAGAAGAGATCTAAATTCCTTCTAGCTTGCCTATCATTTTTAGCAATTTGACTATGATTTAAAGTGGCTAGTCAAATTGGTAATAATTATATTTACATTCCAGCAAATACAACCAATGAGAGGACCAAGAAGAGCCTCTCCTTTCCCTTAAGGAGACTTCTTGGAATTAGCACATAAAAGTGTTGCTTATATCTCATTAGCTGCGTTCTCTTTCTGTTAATGAGAAAGAAGCTCAGCTACATATTGAGAGACAACCAGCAATTTCTGTGACATGGTAAAACAAACAAACCAAAGGAAAAAAGCATACAAATAGTGTAGAAGGATACAGGTACAAAGCTGAAATTTTCCTCTCATTTGAATGAACATCTGTCACTATAGTTGGCTTAAAATTTTTTGAATAACCTTTTCTCATAAGAGTTACTCTTATTTTAATTTTGCTAAGAAAAAATGAACAAATCTGTATTTTGTAGGCTTCCTTTTGACCAGAGCTTAAATATATGATGGAGGCTCAGTCAATTGAATGCATCTGTCTGAAGCTGTGGTTCAGAACAGAATTATATGGCGAAAGAGGTAGGATTCAGGGCATCCAATTGCTGGAACAAATGTGGCAGAAGCTCCATGGCTCTGGAGTCAATGGCTGTTATGGCAACTTCCTGATTCAGTGCTTCCTGATCATGGCTCTGTAAATACATGTAAATGTGCTTCACATGTGTTTCTGGCAGTGTGGATCTGGAGCTGACAGCTGTGGAGGCAGCTTTGTGACTCAGCAGCAACTTAATTGTGACAGAGACAGCATCTCTGTTAGTTGGCCAGTTCTGCAGTGTGTCTGGAAGTCTTTTAGGAGTCTTCAGTCTAGGAGATCTGTCTTCATCTTCTGCAGAGATTCCTTCAGCTTAAGAAATTAAACCTACCAATAGAGTTACCGCCCCCTTGGAGCCCTCCTGAATCTTTTCTGTCTACAACTCACTTCCTTTCCCACCAAGATAATTACTGTTTTGAATTCAGTGTTTTCATTTCCATACATATACATTTTTTAACCCATATATATCTTAAATACATAGTATGTGTATAATATTATTTTACCTGGCTTTACTTATCTATGAATGACATCATTCTTCAAGTATTTTTCTGTAGTTTTTACATAATTTCACATTATATTTGTGAGATTTATCTATATTCATTTATATAACTTTGGCTCATTGATTTTCACTGTTTCATAGCATTATATAAATTTAATACAATACAATACATTGTCTATCTCATGTTAATGGAAAATTTGTTTCCAATATTTGCAATTATAAACAATTCTACTGAGAAGTCACCTTTTAAAAATATCTATCTGTTTGGTTACACAAATATGAGTTTATTTATGGTGTATACCTAGGGATGGTTTGCTGGGCTAGGGTATTTACACCTTCAAATTTATTAGCTACCACCAAATTTTTCTTCAAGGTGGGTGCATGAGTTTATATTCCTATGAACAGTATATTAGTGTTGCCCTTTATCCACATTTTTTGCCAACACATAATATTGTCAGTGTTCTTCAGTTTTACTAAACAATAGGTGTGAAAGGTATTTTGTTGTGCATTTAATTGACATTTCTCTCATTATCACTGAGGTAAATCATCTTTTAATAGGCTTATTGGCCATTTGAGAAAAATCACCCTGGTAAATTTCTTATTCATATACTTTTCTCATTTTTTCATTGAGTTGATTTGTAGGAAGGCTTTTAAATATTCTGAATAATGATCTTTTTCTGTTTTATGTGTTGCAAGTATCTTTTCCTAAGTCTAGAAGTTGCCTCTTATTTTAAAATTATATCTTTTCACTTACAAAAGTTTTAAGATGATAATGTTATTGAACTTGTCAATAACATTTTCTATGGCCTTGTGTCTTGTTTAAAAAAAGTTTCTCTATTGAAGTCACAAAAATATTCCCTATATTACCCTTTAAAACTTTTATCATTTTGCCTATAAAACATTAAGGTGATGCATTAGTCAGTATAATCAGAGAAGCAGAACCAGCAGGAATGATGTAGAATAAGGGATTTATTTAGGAACTTGATCTTTTATCACTGTAGAATCTGGTAAAATATTCTTGGTTCTGTTTTCTTCTGCATCTGATACTTAGCCTAAAGTCACAGGTCAGGCAGGAGGAAAAGGGCAGATGTGAAATGGGGAAAGCTGGCAAAAACCGAAACTGTGAGGAACAAGCTGCAATCTGCCTTCCTTTCTTATTGGGTCAGCATTGACCTTTTCTCATCTCCAAGCCACCAACCTTGAAGCTGAGGATGATCTATCGGACATGCTGGCTGTTACTCTTGCTACAGAACTGCAATAGCACCTGACCCAGATTGTGAAAAAGGTAATTTAAAATACCCCATGGGAGGTAGAGAATTTATGGACTCAGCTGCTTCCTTTGCCAAAAGGATCGGCCAGTAGATTGCAAAAAACGTGCATGAGCCACAAGAAGGCCTGACTTAAATTGAATTTCAGAGAGTATATATAGTCACTGTTCTTTTCTTCCTTTCAAATCACAAGCAAGTTTCTTTGGTGGTCATATAAACCACTAGAAACTTACAGAAAAGAAAATTCTGGAAAACATAGTTCAGCTTTGCCAAGTTGACTCTTTATGAAACCATACAGAGGATTTTTGTGTATTATATGGCATGGTAATTAATTTTTTTTTTAATCCGGATAACCCCAGATCAATTACTAATTTGCCATTCTACTCCCCACTGATTTGCAATGCCACTTTCATCATACATTAAAATTCATTATATATTTTGTTCTTCTGTGATAGTGTTTATTTTGTTCCATTACTATTTGATAATGTGTATTAGCTTTTTATAAAACGTGGTATTTTTAGTAGCAAAAATATAACATTTGCAAACTAGCAAAATATTACTGATTTCAAATCTGTGTATTACTTCCAGTGGATATAGTAAAGGTGGACTGTATTGTAAATTGTTTGCAAAATGTTTTGTATCTTAAAGAGATATATAACATAAAGTACATCAAAGTAAAAAGTATATTTATTGTGAGAGAAAATATATATTGTAAACATAAAGTTTTGCTGCAAAAAATTGCAGTTTTAATTACTATTCTTTATCTTAATATCTATGGTAAGATAAATCCCACCACCTTATTTATTTTCTTCCGGAATACCTTTGCATAGTCTATTCTTTTGCTCTAAAACATATATATATGTTTTAGAATTTTCATGATGTTGAACCATTGAACATATAAACATGATGTAACTCTCCAAATATTTAGTCCTCCTTCAATGTTTTCAATGAAATATCATAATATTCTTTCTTAAGGGCATATATATACTTATTTTTAATACTTTGTAAATGTTGTTATTGAAATAATATCTTTAAAAAAGACATTCTGTATTTTAAATTAATTTTAGATCTAATAACTTTTTAAAACATTGTTAAATCTTATGATTTGTCTATAGATTTTCTTGAATTTATATATATGCAATGAGCACTTCTACAAATAAAGGCTGTCTTGGTTTTTTAAAAAATTATTATTCTTACAATAGTAACTTATAACAAATATATTTATATTATATATTATATAATACACAAATATAAATGAAAGCAAATATTATTTCTTATCTTTCTACATAGCTCAGGACCTCCATAATGTTAAGCAGCAGTTTTGATGTTTACATCAAAGTTTGAGGACTGACCTTGTATTTACACCTGATTTACCTACTGCCATGATTGAAAAATGTTACCCTTAATCTAATTGCTCAATTGCTTAATGATTGTAATTTTTTTTTTTTTTTTTTTTTTTTGAGATGGAGTTTTGCTCTTATCACCCAGGCAGGAATGCAGTGGTGTGATCTCAGCTCACTGCAACCTCCACCTCCCTGCTTCAAGTGATTCTCCTGCCTCCTGCTAATTTATTTATTTTTTTAAAAATTTATTTTTATTTTTATTTTTTTTGGTACAGACCGGGTTTTGCTGCGTTGGCCAGGCTGGTCCTGAACTCCTGACCTCAAGTGATCCACCCGCCTCAGCCTCCCAAAGTGCTGGGATTACAGTTGTGAACCGTCACACCCAGCCACGTAGTGATTTTTAGAGAGTGACATTTTAATTCAGCAGAATTACATTTTTTTGTTTGTTTGTGAAAGAAAAATTTTTTTTAAATCAGAGATGTGTATATATTGAACAGTTGTCATTTTTTGCAGTTATAAAACTTTACAAGTACATATTTTCTTTCATGGTAAATACACTGATATATTTTATATTCTATATCTCTCTGAGATAAGGAATAAGATTTTACAAATAATTTATAATAGAGTCCATCTTTATTATACATAGATTTGGAAATCAGTAATATTTTGCTAGTTGGCAAATGTTATATTATTTGTTACTAAAATACTACATGTTTTGTAAAAAGCTCTATGTGGCTTGAAGTTTAGACTTGTTAAATTGTTCATAGTTCACACAGTACATCCTTTTAAGTGTTCAGCATCACTTTGAAAATATGGCATGTTGACCTTTTTTGTATCTAGAGATGCAATTAAAAATAATGGCCTAAATATTCAAGTAGTAGAGAATGTTGGCAATATGACTCTCAGGCTATTCATTTGACCTTCTTTTGTGGCTTTCATGCATGCAGTTTCTTTTCAAATGGATGGCATGTTGAATATATGCAGTCATGTAATTTTTTCCCTGATAATTAATAAGATACAGAGGGAGAAAACTTTTATGAAGAGAGATTCCAATGAGGCTACTATCCAGAGATCAATAATATTGAGTGTTTCTACAATGTAAATATGTTCTAAGTCTATCTTTAGGGATTAGGGAGATACCAGCTTTATATAAACACTTTTTAAAAAAATTTATTTCATGAGTAGAGAACAGACAATAAAAAAGTGCCATGGGTCTTCACAGAGTGTTTCTGGGGTTTGGGAATGATGTGAAGGTATAATCAATTAATAGACAGTCTCTTTAGTTAAGTATTCTATAATCACATAACACTGGAAAAGATTCTGGCTATGGCTAAGTATCCTCCAGTCTCAACTGAAATGTCAGAAAAGTCTTTTCTGACCATTCATATTGAGTGTCCTCTTTTTAAATCTCAATATCTTCTCGTTTGTAGACTTTATCATGTTTTTAATTAAAAATAAATATTTTTTGTTTTATTTCAGATTACATAAATAATTGTTAACTCCAAAGAACACAAACATGTCTATTGTTCTCACTAATATAATTTGAGAAATTGTCACAGTGGTTGCTTAATAAATCTAATAAATGAATGAATAAATGATGAATAAATAACCACTGTCATTTCTCAAGAAATAAATATGTAACTGCCTTTAATTGTAACAACGTAAGTTTTTGGACTTAATATAAGCACAACAGGGATTTATTGGATGGACATGGCAGCTCACACAATCAAAGGAAATGCTGAGGCAGCATTCAGGACAGCTTTAGGAGTCTAGGATGTAGCAACCAACAGACAGTCTGCAAAAGGCACTGCTGTCAAAATGAATCAACCATGTTCAGTTTTCCTGTCTCTGTGAATAAGATTAAAATTCCGAAGAGAAAATTAAAAAGAATTTTCTCTGAAAAATTTAGAGAATCAAAAAGAAATTTAAATTTTCTATTTCCTCTCCTGTCTCCCTCCCTCCTTCCTTTCAGCCTTATATTTACTTGCATATTTACCATTTCCCTGCTTTTTATTTCTTTCAGATTTTATTTACCAACTGCTGCAACTTCCTTTCAGCCTGAAAGATTTCATTCGTTCATTCATTCATTCGTTCATTTATTTGGTTAGGTTAGGTTTGCCAGCAAGAAATTCTCACAGATTTGTTTAGCTGGGAATGGCATTATTTTAGTTTCATTTTCTGTTAATAGTTTTGCTGGTTATATAATTCTTGCTAGGCAGGTTTTTTTTTCTTTCAGCACTCTAACTCTGTCAGCCTACTGCATTCCATTCTCAAGTGTCTCCAAGGAGGAGTGCGCCTTTCTTAATATTGTTTCCCTGTATAGGAGTTGCTTTCCTCTTTCTACTTTTGATTGTCTTCATCTTTGTGTAGTTTGACTATGATGAATCTAGGTGTAGATCTCTTTGTGTTTATCCTTCTTGAGGTTTGTTAAGCTTCTCAGATCTGTATATTAATGTTTTTAATCAAATTTGGGAAGCTTTTTGGTATTAATTCATTTTTTCTTCCATCTTTTTTTCTCTTTGTTCTTCATATAATACAATTACTATTAATTCTTTTTATGGTCATGAATATCTTCTGTCATCTCAAATCTGCTGCTGTTGGGTGCACCTAGTCATTTTTTAAAAAATATCTATTATATACTTTTCAAGTACTGAATTTCTATTACAAATAATTTATATTTCTCTCTTGAGATTTGTGCTGTGTGAAGTCATTGTTACCATATTTTTCTTTAATTCCTTAAACATAGTTTTCATTAATTCTCTTAACATATAATAACATTTAAAATCTTTATTTCTGAACTACAGTATAGAGTACACTCAGACCATTTCTATTGATGGAAGTTTTGTTTTTGTTTCTGAGAATGGGAATATTTTCTGTTTCTTTTCATGTCTTATAATTTGGGGTTGACAATTGACATTTTAGGTAATGAATTGCAGCAACCCTGGATTTTTTTTTTAGACTTGTTTACTTTTTCTTTTTCTCTTTTTTTTTTTTTTTTTGAGACAGTCTTGCTCTGTCACTCAGGCTGGAGTGCAGTGGTGTGATCTAGGCTCAGTGCAACCTCTGCATCCTGGATTCAAGTGATTCTTATGCCTCAGACTCCTGAGTAGCTGGGATTACAGGCAGGTGCCGCCACACCCTGCTAATTTTTTCTTTGGAGACTGCAACTCACTGTGTTGCCCAGGCTGGAGTGCAGTGACATGATCTTGGCTCACTACAACATCAACCTCCCAGGTTCCAGCAATTCTCCGTGCCTCAGACTCCCAAGTAGCTGGGATTACAGACGCCTGTCACTGTGCCTGGCTAATTTTTTTTTTTTTTTTTTTTTTTTTTAGTAGAGACAGGGTTTCATCATGTTGGTCAGGCTCGTCTGGAACTCCTGGACTCAGGTAATCCGCCTGCTTCAGCCACCCAAAGTGCTGGGATTACAGGTGTGAGCTATCACACCTGGACTCATTTTTGTATTTTTAGTAGAAACAGGATTTCACCATGCTGGCCATGAGAACAACAAGCCATGGGGAAAGGATTCCATGTTTAATAAATGGTGTTTGGAAAACTGGCTAGCCATGAGCAGAAAGCTGAAACTGGACCCCTTCCTTATACCTTACACTAAAATTAACTGTAGATGGATCAAAGACTTAAAAATAAAACCTAACACCATAAAAACTATAGAAGAAAACCTAGGCAATGCCATTCAGGATATAGGCATGGGCAAGGACTTCATGACTAAAACACCAAATGAAATGGTGACAAAAGCCAAAATAGACAAATGGGACCTAATTAAACTCAAGAGTTTCTGCACAGCAAGAGAAAGAATCGCTAGAGTAAACTGGCAATCAACAGAATGGGAAAAAATTTTTGCAAGCTATCCATCTGACAAAGAATCTACAAAGAACTAAAGCAGATTTACAAGAAAAAAATAAACGAACTCATTCAAAAGTGGGTGAAGGATATGAGCAGACACTTTTCAAAAGAGGACATTTATGAGGCCAACAAACATGAAAAAATGCTCATCGTCACTAGTTGTTAGAGAAATGCAAATCAAAACCCCACTGAGATACTATTTCACACCAGTTAGAATGGCAACCATTAACAAATCTGGAGACAACATATGCTGAAGAGGATCTGGAGAAAACTTTACACTGTTGGCAGGACTGTAAATTAATTCAACCATTGTGAAAGACAGTGTGATGATTCCTCAAGGATCTAGAAATAGAAATACCATTTCACCCAGCAATTCCATTATTGGGCATATACCCAAAGGATTATAAATCATTCTGTTATAAAGACACATGCACATGCATGTTCATTGTGGCACTGTTTACAATAGCAAAGACTTGGAACCAACCGAAATGCTCATCAATGATAGACTGGACAAAGAAAATGTGGCACATATACTCCATGGAATACTATGCAGCCATAAAATAGGATGAGTTTGTGTCCTTTGTAGGACATGGAGGAATCTCGAAACCATAATTCTCAGCAAACTGACACAAGAACAGAAAACCAAATGCCACATGTTTTCACTCATGGACAGGTAATGAACAATGAGAACACATGGGCACAGAGAGGGGAACATCACTCACAGAGGTAGGTGGGGGCCAGGAGGCAGGGGAGGGGAGGGACAGCAGGAGGTGGGGAGGTTGGGGAGGGATAACACTGGGAGAAATTCCTGATGTAGGCTGTGTGGGAATTTGCTGATGGAGACAGCAAACCATCATGGCATGTATATACCAATGCAACAATCCTGCAGGATGTGCACATGTACCCCAGAGGTTAAAATACAATAAAAAAAGAAAAAACTGAAAAGAAAAACCCATAATGTACTCGTAGAATTAACTGCAAATGAAATTTAATGTACTCTAATATCAAATGAGTATCAAAATGAGGGAAAAGTAAAAGTCAGTCATTATTTTTAATAACAGAAAATAAAAAAATTCTTTGAACTGAACCACAATAATGACACAACCTATCAAAACCTCTGGTGTACAGCAAAGGCAGTGATAACAGAAAAGTTCAAAGCCCTAAACAAAAGACTGAAAGAGCACAAATTGACATTAAAAGGTCACACCTCAAGGAACTAGAGAAACAACAGCAAACCAAACCCAAACTGAGCAGAAGAAAGGAAATAATCAAGATCAGAGCAGAACTAAATGAAATTTAAACAAACAATCAAACAAAAATACAAAAGATAAATGAAACAAATAGCTGATTCTTTGAAAAAATAAATAAAATTGATAGGCCACTAGCAAGACTAATGAAGAAGAGAGAAAATCCAAGTAACCTTATTAAGAAATGAAACAGGAGATACTACAACTGTCACCACTGAAATACAAAAAAAAATCATTTGAGGCTACTATAAATACCTTTACACACATAAACTAGGAAACCTAGAAGAAATGGATAAATTATTGGAAAAATATAATCCTCCTAGCTTAAATCAAGAAGAATTAGATACCCTAAACAGACCAATAACAAGCAGTGGAATTGAAATGGTAGTTTAAAAAAATTGCCAGCAAAAATCTGTCCAGGTCCAGATGGATTCAAAGCAGAATTCTACCAGACACTCAAAGAAGAATTGGTACCAATCCTTTAAACACTATTCTACAAGATAGAGAAATGAGGAACCCTCCCTAATTCATTCAATGAAGCCAGCAACACCCTAATATCAAAACCAGGAGAGGACATAACCAAAAGAGAAAACTACAGACCAATATCCTTGATAAACATAGGTGCTAAAATTCTCAACAAAATACTAGCTAACTGAATCCAACAACATATCAAAAAGTTAATCGATCAAGTGGGTTTCTTACCAGGGATGCAGAGATGGATTAACATGCACGAGTCAGTGAATGTGACAGACCACATAAACAAAATTAAAAACCAAAATTACATGATTATCTCAATAGATGCAGAAAAAGTGTTTGATAAAATCCAGCATCTCTTTATGATTAAAACTCTCAGCAAAATTGGTATACTAGGGACATACCTCAATATAATAAAAGCCATCTATGACAAACTCAAACCAATATAATACTGAATGAAAAAAGTTGAAAGCATTCCCTTTGAAAACTGGAACAAGATGCCCACTCTTACCACTCCTCTTCAACATAGTACTGGAAGTCCTAGCTAGAGCAATCAGACAAGATAAAGAAATAAAGGGGACATCCAAATCGGTAAAGAAGAAGTCAAATTGTCACTGTTTGCTGAGGATAAAATCATTTACCTTGAAAACCCTAAAGACTCCTTCAGAAAGCTCCTAGAACTGATAAAATAATTCAGCAGATTTTTCTGGATACAAGCTTAATGTACATAAATCGGTAGCTCTTCTCTACTCCAATAGCAATTAAGCTGAAAATCAAACAACTCAACACCTTTTACAATAGCTGCACAAAGAATAAAATAGTTAGGAATATACCTATCCAAGGAGGCAAATGACCTATACAAGGAAAACTACAAAACACTGCTGAAAACAAATTTACAAGAAAAAACAGCCCCATGAAATAGTGTGCAAAAGATATGAACAGACATTTATCAAAAGAAGACATTTATGCAGCCAACAAACATATGAAAAAAAGCTCATCATCACTGGTCATTAGAGAAATTCAAATCAAAACACAATGAGATACTATCTCATGCCAGTTAGAGTAGGAATCATGAAAAAGGAAACAACAGATGCTGGAGAGAATGTGGAGAAATAGGAACACTTTTATACCGTTGATGGGTGTGTAAATAGTTCAATCATTATGGAAGACAGTGTGGCAATTCCTCGAGGATCTAGAAGCAGAAATGCCATTTGACCTAGCAATCCCATTATTGGGTATATACCCAAAGGATTATAAATCATTCTACTATAAAGACATATGCACACATATGTTTATTGCAGCACTATTCACAATAGCAAAGACTTGGAACCAACCCAAATGCCCAACAATGGTAGACTGGACAAAGAAAATGTGGCACATATACACGATGGGATACTATGCAGCCATAAAAAATGATGAGTTCATGTCCTTTGCGGGGACATGGATGAAGCTGGAAACCACCATTCTCAGCGCACTAACACAGGAACAGAAAACCAAACACTGCATGTTCTCACTCATAAGTGGGAGTTGAACAATGAGAACACATGGGCACAAGGAGGGGAGCATCACACACCAGGCCTGTTGGGGGATGGGGGGCCAGGGGAGGGATAGCATTAGGAGAAATAGCTAATGTAGATGACAGGTTGATGGGTGCAGCAAATCACCATGGCATGTGTATATATATGTAACAAACCTGCACATTCTGCACAAGTGTCCCAGAACTTTAAGTATAGTAAAAGAAAAAAAAAACTGGGGGAAAAATGGAGATCATAGATGACATAAACAAATGGGAACACATCCCATGCTCATGGATGTGTAGAATCAACATTGTGAAAATGACCATACTGCCAAAAGCAATCTACAAATGCAATGCTATCCCCATCAAAATACCACGGTAATAATTCTTCACCGAATTAGAAAAGCAAAATTCTAAAATTCATGTGGAACCAAAAAGAGCCCAAATAGCCAAAGCAATACTATACAAAAAGAATAAATCTGGAGGCACAACACTACCTGATTTCAAACTATACTATAAGGACATAGTCAACAAAACAGCATGGTACTGGTATAAAAATAGGCACATAAGGCCAATGGAACAGAATAGAAAATCCAGAAATAAACTCAAATACTTACAGGCAACTGATCTTCAACAAAGCAAACAAAATCATAAAATGGGTAAAGGACACCCTTTTCAACAAATGGTGCTGGGATAATTAAGTAGCCACAGGTAGGAGAATGAAACTGGATCCTCATTTCTTACCTAATATCATTCTTTAAAAATCTTTGTAGACAACCCTTGAATCTTGCTTAAGTTCCCATCGCTACTCAACAGCTACACCCAAATATTGATTTGAGATGAGCTTTTTCTACCTTGGGCTTCTACTAAGACTGCCAAGGTTAATGATCCTTAAGCTTCATAGAATCCCTATTGCTTAACGAAGTGGTTCTTGTCTACAAATCTTAGGTCTTTTTGAGGCATTAGCAAAGAATTTTACAGTAGCACCTTCTGCTACATCTTTAAACTTTTCTTTTCTGAGAGTGCCCAGGATTTGATCTCATGGTTCAGAAGCTGTTTTCTTAGTTGTAGTGCTATTTGTCATCTGAAGAGACTGTAAAATTTTAAAACATTAGGTCTTGGATCCTTTTTGTTAGACAGCTCTAATCTCTTCCTTCTCACATTTTACTATCAGCATGAAGAAACCAGGTACTTTCAGCATTCTACCTTGAAATCTTTTTAACTAGATCACCTAGCTCATTAGATACATTTTCTACTTCCTATGTTAGCATAGGCGTCCGCATTGCTAAACTGCATAGTGAAACCTTTATCCTCTAATTTCCAGTAAAATTTCTTACA
Organism: Saimiri boliviensis; assembly: GCF_048565385.1. Taxonomy (NCBI): domain Eukaryota; kingdom Metazoa; phylum Chordata; class Mammalia; order Primates; family Cebidae; genus Saimiri; species Saimiri boliviensis. The sequence goes on from NC_133459.1 coordinate 69,437,126, forward strand.
GTATTTTTAGCCTGCACTTTAAACTTCTTAACAGCCATCAGGCTTCCACAAACGCTCTCCTCTAGGCAATTCACATTTCACTGAAAATAATACTCTCCTCAAAGTTTCCCAGCTTCCTTCCCGTACTCAAGCACCAAAATTAGTGTTTTTCACCTAGTGCTGCATAACAAATTGTTCTATAATTTATCAGCTTTAAAACAACAAAAAAGTACTGTCATTGTTAGATTTTTCAGCATACATGTACATAGAGATTCATGTTGAATTCCTGGGATAGTGTTAGCCTGGTGCTGGAAGATGATATTTAAATTGCTTCTGAGGTAGCTGGATTAATTTTAGTCATAACAATATGTGAGTTATAGTGTATTATTTCAAGATCTATTTTATTCAGCTGTATTCACAGGAAGCAGGAAAGAGAAATGCACGAAGTATATGTTTTTGTTTTAAAAAACACAGAACCTGTAGAGAGATGAGGGATTATTCATTACTTCAAATGGGTTTTTTTTTTAAGTGAGTTGTTCATTGTGTTAATTTGGATATGAGAGTCTTTGTTGATTGAGTCCTATTTATATTTGCTGGAGACCTAAAAGAAAGTAATAAGGACTATTTTATAAGAAATGCTCTGCTGTTTATTAAAAAGAATAATAGAGGTTCAACACAGATTTTGTAATTTTGAATTTGGGCATGATGGATGAGGGTAAGAACAGAACAACAGAGGGAAGAAATCTCTTAGAAATTGCTGGAGTTTTTTTAGTAATATAAATGATGTGCAACTAATCTAATTTAATTAAATTTAGAATCATAACAGACTCCTTTGAAGAGTTAGTGAAATGCTTTTCTTTTGTATGTCTCCATACTGCTGAAATGCAGTACATTAAAATGAATAAGAACAATAGATAGTTTCAAGTAATCTCATCTGCAACTCCATCTGATTGAATGAGAAGATTTTAATTAAAACTGGACTGCATTTAAAAAGAGGAACTATTATAACCATAATTAAGTTGATTTTTCCATGGTGCATAGGTCATGCATTCATTGTTTTGTTGTATTTGGTTATCCTAGTGCTATATTTTCACCTTTAATATTTCTGTTCATATATGGAAACAAACTATGAATTTTCTGTTTTTCTGTAACAAGCATTATTCACTGGCTTCAGTGATGATCTCTCTAATGATATTTTGTCTTTAGAAACTTTTGGGGATGTTTTCTTCCCTAACCACACTCATTTTTAAATCATGCCAGTAAATAAACTATCTTTTAAAAATGTCTGTTAAAAAATTACACAGAGATGTAAAGCAAACATCAATTCATTATGTTTTATTTTTATGCTATAAATATTAAAAATAATTATGGATGTTATGTATTTATTTACTTGAGAATGTACAGTAAACAAAACTAGAAAACCTCGTATGTTGCAATTATAGCAGTTTGAAGGCCTAATGCATAAATACACAGGAAGTGCTTCATGTATGTGCATTCATTGGATTCATTTATTCCTTAAATGTCCTGGCACATTCTGGTTGGACAAAGTATTTGTTTTTTTAAGCTCATTAAGTCATTATTGTTTTCAACCAATGCAATTAGTTGAAATAGTAATGACTACTAATTAAGTCAGGTTTGTCCAAAGACACATATGTATGAAATAATAAGTCCTAGTGATTGAAATGGTAGTGTTTGCTAGTCATAATTACTTGGCTAGCTAGGGGTTAGTACTCACAAAGGCAATTGTTGTTTTTCGTCCTTCTTTCTTCTATTTCCATGCTCTTTTAAAACAAAATATGCTATTTAATTAGAGCATAAAATTCCCAACAATTGATTATAATAAATTTTTATTTTAGTCATCTGGATTTTTAATTACCTAAATCAAATTCATGGTCTACAAAATAATATTTATAAAATATATGTACAAAAGACAATACATAAGTACCCATCTCAAAGCCTTAAGAACAGAATATTGCCTTTTATTTGGCAATCTCCTGTATGTCCTCCCAAATCCTAATCTCTTCCTTCTACCACCATCCAAAAATCTGCCTTTGTAGTTTTCTTCCTTTTCTTTAGTTTTCCTGTATATTCATGTTCCTTTATTCTATAGAATGATGTTTACTTTTGCAAGGCTTTCATATTATAACTTAATCATACTTTCTAAATTTGTTTACAACTGGCTTTTTTCTATTAAACCTTATGTTCTAAGATGTGTCTGTGTTTTTTCATGTACCAATAATTTACTCATTTTCACTGCTGTATAGTCTTCCAGAATATAAATATACCAATATTTATTTGCTTATTATTGTTTTAATGACAAATATATTTTTGTTTACAATTTTCTGCTACTACAAACCATGTTGCTATGTATAGTCTTGAACAGTTGCCCAAGGGCTTATGTGCCTGTTTGTTTAGGATATATGTATAGGAGTGAATTGCTACGTTATAGAATATGTTAATATCAACTTCATAAAATGATACTAAATTATTTTCTAAAGCAGTTGTGCCTTTTAATATTTGCTAATATGCCAGTGTAAAGCATTTTATCAATTTTTTTAATGGGTTTTTTTATTTTTATGGGTATGTATTTAGTAAGTGTATATATTTTGGGGTTAGATGAGATATTTTGATATAGGCAGACAGTACATAATAATGATGTTATGGCAAATGGGATATCCATCACCTCAAGCATTTATCTTCTGCATTACAAACAATCCAATTACATTCTTTTAGTTATTTTAAAATGTGCAATTAAATTATTATTGACTATAGTCACCTGGTTCTGCCATCAAATACTAGGTTTTATTTATTCTTTTTTTTTTTTTTCTTTTTCCTTTTTTTTTATTGCATTTTAGGTTTTGGGGTACATGTGATGAACATGCAAGATTGTTGCATAGGTACACACATGGCAGTGTGGTTTGCTGCCTTCCGTCCTCTCACCTGTATCTGTCATTTCTCCCCATACTATCCCTTCCCACCTCCCCACCTCCCCGCCCCTCCCCCATTTCCCCCCAACGGACCCCAGTGTGTAGTGCTCCCCTCCCTGTGTCCATGTGTTCTCATTGTTCAACACCCACCTATGACTGAGAATATACGGTGTTTGATTTTCTGCTCTTGTGTCAGTTTGCTGAGAATGATGGTTTCCAGGTTCATCCATGTCCCTACAAAGGACGTGAACTCATCGTTTTTGATGGCTGTGTAATATTCCATGGTGTATATGTACCACATTTTCCTTATCCAGTCTATCATCGTTGGGCATTTGGGTTGGTTCCAGGTCTTTGCTATTGTAAACAGTGCTGCAATGAACATTCGTGTGCACGTGTCCTTGTAGTAGAATGATTTATAATCCTTTGGATATATACCCAGTAATGGGATTGCTGGGTCAAATGGGATTTCTATTTTTAGGTCCTTGAGGAATCGCCACACTGTCTTCCACAATGGTTGAATTAATTTACATTCCCACCAACAGTGTAAAAGTGTTCCTATTTCTCCACGTCCTCTCCAGCATCTGTTGTTTCCCGATTTTTTAATGATCGCCATTCTAACTGGTGTGAGATGGTATCTCAGTGTGGTTTTGATTTGCATTTCTCTGATGACCAGTGATGATGAGCATTTTTTCATATGTTTGTTGGCCTCCTGTATGTCTTCTTTTGTAAAGTATCTGTTCATATCCTTCGCCCATTTTTGAATGGGCTTGTTTGTTTTTTTCTTGTAGATCTGCTTTAGTTCTTTGTAAATTCTGGATATCAGTCCCTTGTCAGATGGGTAGACTGCAAAAATTTTTTCCCATTCTGTTGGTTGCTGATTCACTCTACTGACTGTTTCTTTTGCCGTGCAGAAGCTGTGGAGTTTGATTAGGTCCCATTTGTCTATTTTGGCTTTTGTTGCCATTGCTTTTGGCGTTTTGGTCATCAAGTCCTTGCCTACACCTATGTCCTGAATGGTTTTGCCTAGATTTTCTTCTAAGGTTTTTATGGTATTAGGTCTGATGTTTAAGTCTTTAATCCATCTGGAGTTAATTTTGGTGTAAGGTGTCAGGAAGGGGTCCTGTTTCTGCTTTCTGCACATGGCTAGCCAGTTTTCCCAACACCATTTATTAAACAGGGAGTCCTTTCCCCATTGCTTGTTTTAGTCAGGTTTGTTGAAGATCAGATGGTTATGGGTATGTTGTATTTCCTGTGAGGCCTCTGTTCTGTTCCATTGGTCTATATCTCTGTTTTGGTACCAGTACCATGCTGTTTGATTACTGTAGCCTTGTAGTATAGTTTGAAGTCCGGTAGTGTGATGCCTCCTGCTTTGTTCTTTTTGCTTAGAATTGACTTGGCTATGCGGACTCTCTTTTGGTTCCATATGAAGTTTAAGGTGTTTTTTTTCCAGTTCTATGAAGAAGGTCATTGGTAGCTTGATGGGAATAGCGTTGAATCGGTAAATTACTTTGGGCACTATGGCCATTTTCACAATGTTGATTCTTCCTAACCATGAACATGGAATGTTTCTCCATCTGTTTGTATCCTCTCTTATTTCATTGAGCAATGGCTTGTAGTTCTCCTTGAAGAGGTCCTTTATGTTCCTTCTTAGTTGTATTCCTAGGTACTTTATTCTCTTTGTAGCAATTATGAATGGCAGTTGGTTCTTGATTTGGCTCTCTTGAAGTCTATTACTGGTGTATAGTAATGCTTGTGATTTTTGCACGTTGATTTTGTATCCTGAGACTTTGCTGAAGTTGTTTATCAGTTTCAGGAGACTTTGGGCTGAGATGATGGGGTCTTCCAGATATACAATCATGTCATCTGCAAATAGAGACAATTTGATTTCCTCCTTTCCAATTTGGATACCCTTTATTTCTTTTTCTTGCCTGATTGCTCTGGCTAGAACTTCCAGTACTATATTGAATAGGAGTGGTGAGAGAGGGCATCCTTGTCTAGTGCCAGATTTCAAAGGGAATGCTTCCAGTTTTTGCCCATTCAGTATGATATTGGCTGTTGGTTTGTCGTAAATAGCTTTTATTGTTTTGAGATACGTTCCGTCAATACCTAGTTTATTGAGGGTTTTTAGCCTAAAGCGTTGTTGAATTTTGTCGAAAGCCTTCTCTGCATCAATTGAGATAATCATGTGGTTTTTGTCTTTGGTTCTGTTTATGTGGTGAATTATGTTTATGGACTTGCGTATGTTGAACCAGCCTTGCATCCCTGGGATCAATCCTACTTGATCATGGTGGATGAGCTTTTTGATATGCTGTTGCAATCGGTTTGCCAGTATTTTATTGAAGATTTTTGCATCTATGTTCATCATGGATATTGGCCTGAAATTTTCTTTTCTTGTTGAGTCTCTGCCGGGTTTTGGTATCAGCATGATGTTTGTCTCGTAAAATGATTTGGGAAGGATTCCTCTTTTTGGATTGTCTGGAATAGTTTCAGAAGGAATGGTATCAGCTCCTCTTTGTATGTCTGGTAGAATTCAGCTGTGAACCCATCTGGACCTGGGCTTTTTTTGGGTGGTAGGCTCTTTATTGCTGCCTCGACTTCAGACCATGTTATTGGTCTATTCAGGGTTTCGGCTTCTTCCAGGTTTAGGCTTGGGAGGATGCAGGTGTCCAGGAATTTATCCATTTCTTCCAGGTTTACTAGTTTATGTGCATAGAGTTGTTTGTAATAATCTCTGATGATGGTTTGGATTTCTGTGGAATCTGTGGTGATATCCCCTTTATCGTTTTTTATTGCATCAATTTGGTTATTCTCTCTTTTCTTTTTTATTAATCTGGCTAGTGGTCTGTCTATTTTGTTGATCTTTTAAAAAACCAGCTCCTGGATTTATTGATTTTTTGAAGAGTTTTTTATGTCTCTATTTCCTTCAGTTCTGCTCTGATCTTAGTTATTTCCTGTCTTCTGCTAGGTTTTGAGTTTTTTTTATCTTGCTCCTCTAGCTCTTTCAATTTTGATGATAGGGTGTCAATTTTAGATCTCTCCTTTCTTCTCATGTAGGCACTCATTGCTATATATTTTCCTCTAGAGACTGCTTTAAATGTGTCCCAGAGATTCTGGTATGTTGTGTCTTCATTCTCATTGGTTTCGAAGAACATCTTTATTTCTGCCTTCATTTCATTGTTTATCCAGTCAACATTCAAGAGCAAGTTGTTCAGTTTCCATGAAGCTGTGCGGTTCTGAGTTAGTTTCTGCATTCTGAGTTCTAACTCGATTGCACTGTGGTCTGAGAGACTGTTTGTTATGATTTCTGTTCTTTTGCATTTGCTGAGGAGTGATTTATTGCCAATTATGTGGTCAATTTTAGAGTAGGTGTGATGTGGTGCTGAGAAGAATATATATTCTATGGATTTGGGGTGGAGAGTTCTGTAAATGTCTATTAGGTTTGCTTGTTCCAGGTCTGTATTCAGGTCCTGGATATCCTTGTTGATTTTCTGTCTGGTTGATCTGTCTAATATTGACAGTGGGGTGTTAAAGTCTCCCACTATTATTGTGTGGGAGTCTAAGTCTCTTTGTAAGTCTTTAATAACTTGCCTTATGTATCTGGGTGCTCCTGTATTGGGTGCGTATATATTTAGGATCGTTAGCTCTTCTTGTTGCAGTGATCCTTTTACCATTATGTAGTGTCCTTCTTTGTCTCTTTTGATCTTTGTTGCTTTAAAGTCTATTTTATCAGAGATGAGAATTGCAACTCCTGCCTTTTTTTGCTCTCCATTTGCTTGGTATATCTTCCTCCATCCCTTTATTTTGAGCCTTTGTGTATCCTTGCATGTAAGATGGGTTTCCTGGATACAGCACACTGATGGGTTTTGACTTTTTTTTTTTTTTTTTTTTTTTTTTTTTGAGACGGAGTTTCGCTCTCGTTTCCCAGGCTGGAGTGCAATGGCGCGATCTCGGCTCACCGCAACCTCCGCCTCCCGGGTTCAGGCAATTCTCCTGCCTCAGCCTCCTGAGTAGCTGGGATTACAGGCACGAGCCACCATGCCCAGCTAATTTTTCTGTATTTTTAGTAGAGACGGGGTTTCACCATGTTGACGAGGATGGTCTCGATCTCTCGACCTCGTGATCCACCTGCCTCGGCCTCCCAAAGTGCTGGGATTACAGGCTTGAGCCACCGCGCCCGGCCGGGTTTTGACTTTTTATCCAATTTGCCAGTCGTGTCTTTTGATTGGGGCATTTAGTCCATTGACATTTAGGGATAGTATTGTTATGTGTGAATTTTATGCTGTCATTTTGATGCTACCTGGCTGTTTTATTGGTTAGTTGATGCAGATTCTTGATTGTGTTGATGCTCTTTTACCGTTTGGTGTGTTTTTGGAGTGGCTGGTACTGGTTGTTCCTTTATATGTGTAGAGCCTCTTTCAGGAGTTCTTGTAGAGCAGGTTTGGTGGTGATGAAATCTCTGAGTGCTTGCTTGTTCACAAAGGATTTTATTTTTCCTTCACTTATGAAGCTTAGTTTGGCTGGATAGGAGATTCTGGGTTGAAAGTTCTTTTCTTTAAGGATGTTGAATATTGGCCCCCAATCTCTTCTGGCTTGTAGGGTTTCTGCTGAGAGATCTGCTGTGAGTCTAATGGGCTTCCCTTTGTTGGTAACCCGACCTTTCTCTCTGGCTGCCCTTAGCATTTTCTCTTTCATTTCAACCCTGGTGAATCTGACGATTATGTGCCTTGGGGTTGCTCTTCTTGAGGAATATCTTTGTGGTGTTCTCTGTATTTCCTGGATTTGAATATTGGTCTGCCTTGCTAGGTTGGGGAAGTTTTCCTGGATAATATCCTGAAGAGTATTTTCCAGCTTGGATTCATTCTCTTCATCACATTCAGGTACACCTATCAGACGTAGATTAGGTCTTTTCACATAGTCCCACATTTCTTGAAGATTTTGTTCATTCCTTTTTGCGCTTTTTTCTCTGTTCTTGCCTTCTCTTTTTATTTCATTGAGTTGATCTTCGACCTCTGATATCCTTTCTTCTGCTTGGTCAATTCGGCTGTTGAAGCTTGTGCATGCTTCATGAAGTTCTCGTGTTGCGTTTTTCAGCTCCATCAATTCACTTATACTTCTCTCTATGCTGTCCATTCTCGTCAGCAGTTCGTCCAATCTTTTTTCAAGGTTCCTCTTTTCTTTGCGTTCGGTTAGAACATGTTCTTTTAGCTCACTGTAGTTTCTTACTACCCACCTTCTGAAGTCTGATTCTGTCATTTCATCACCCTCCTTCTCCATCCGGTCTGGTTCCCTTGCTGGTGAGGAGTTGTGATCCCTTTTAGGAGGAGAGGTGTTCTGGTTTCGGGAGTTTTCATCCTTTTTTTGCTGGTTTCTTCCCATTTTTGTGGGTTTATCCACCTGTTGTCTGTCTCTGTCCCAGGGAGTTGGAGCTTTATGAGTTTCCGTTGCACTACTGCCTTTTTTGATTTTTCTTTCAGGTCTGACCCGCCCAGCTAGCAGCAGGCCTAGCCACTGCCTGCCCGCAGGGGCTTTGCTGAGCTGCTGTGGGCTCCGCCCAGCTGTCCTGAGCTCTTCCCTGTAGTCCTTTTTATATGGGCCTAGTTAGAACTGTCTAGGCAATGGTGGCCCTGCCTTTTTTATCTTATTTATTCTTTCCTTTGTTTTTTGGACCCATTAATCATCCCCACCTCCCCTCCATGCCCTCATTACTCATCCCACCAATGATGAATTTTATCAAATGCATTTTCAGCATCAGTTGAAATCATCATACAGTTTTTGTCTTTCTTTCTGTCAATATAATGCATCACATTGGTTTGTGGGTGTTGAACCACCCTTGCATCCCTGGGATAAATCTCATTTTGTCATGATGAATAATCTTTGTATTGAATTGGGTTGCTGAATTGGGTTTGCTAGTATTTTCATGAAAACTTTCATATTACTATTCATCAGTGATATTGGCCTATGTTTTTCTGGTTTTCATATTAGAGTAATACTGGCCTTGTAGAATGAGCTTGCAGGTATTCCCTCCTCTTCTATTCTTCAGAATAGTTTGACTGGGATTGGTATTAGTCCCACTTTAAATGTATGGTAGAGTTCAGTGAAGCTATCTTGTCCCAGGCTTTTCTTTGCTGAGAGAGTTTTTATCACAATGTTGACTTCATTACTTGTTATTGATCTGTTCAATATTTGAATTTCTTCATAGTTCACTCTTGGTAGTTTATATGTATCTAGGAATTTATCCAGTGCTTCTAGATTTTTCCAATTTGTTGGCATATAATAGCTCATAGTAGCCACTAATGATCCTTTGAATTTCTGCAGTATCAGTTGTAATGTCTTCTTTTTCATTTCTCATTTTATTTAGTGGGATCCTCTCTCTTTTTGTCTTCCTTAGTCTGGCTGAAGGTTTGTCAATTTCATTGATATTAAAAATTTTTTTTTGTTTCATAGATCTTTTGTATTATTTTCTTTGTTTCAAATTCATTTATTTCTGCTCTGATCTTTATTATTTCTTGTTTTGTATTAATTTTGGGTTTGGTTTGCTCTGCTTTTCTAGTCCTTTATGATGCATTGCTAGGTATTTTATTTGACAATTTTTTCTTCTTTTTTGATGTAGTCACTTATAGCTCAAAACTTTCCTTACAGTACTGCTTTTGTTGTAACCCATAGGTTTTGGCATGTTTTGTATCTATTATCATTTGTTTCAGGAAATTTTTCGATTTTCTTCTTAATTTCTTCATTGAACTACTGGTTATTCCAGAGGATATTGTTTAATTTACATGTGCTTCTATAGTTCTCAAATTCCTCTTGTTATTAATTTCACTTTTATTCCATTGTGATCAGATAAGATGCTTGACACTATTTCATCTTCTTTGAATGTTTTAAGATTTCCTTTATTACCCAACATGGTCTATCTTTGAGAACAATGTATATGCTAAGGAAAAAAATGCATATTCTGTAACCCTTAGATAAAATGTTCTCTAAATATTTATTGAGTTCATTTGGTCTATAGTGCTGATTACGTCCAATTTTTTTTTCTGTCAAAGATCTGTCCAATGTAGAAAGTGGGGTGTTGAAATCTCCAGCTATTATTTTATTGGGGTCCATTTCTCATTTTAGCTCTAATAATATTTTATTATGTATCTGGAAGATCCAGTATTGGGTGAATATGAATTTACAATTGTTGTGTTCTCTTGCTGAATTGACTCCTTGATCATTATATAATGACCTTCTTTATCTCTTGTGATAGTTTTTGTCTTGAAATCTATGTTGTCTAAGTATAATTTTTTATGCTCTTTTTTATTTTTCATTGGGATGGGATAGCTTTTTCAGTCCTTTTATTTTTAATCTATGTGTGTCTTTATGGGTGATGTATATTGTAGGCAACAGATCATTGGGTCCTATTTTTCTGTATCCGTTCAGCTACTTTATGTCTTTTCATTAAATGTTATTATTGCTAACATTTACTTTTCTCATTTTGTTGTTTGTTTTATTATTGTTTTGTGATCTTTTCCTTCTTGTCTTCCTTTTTGTCTTCCTTTTAGTGAAGGTGATTTTCTCTGGTGGTATGATTTAATTTCTTGCTTTTAATTTTTTTTTTTTTTGTATTCCTTGTATTCCTTTTTTATTTGAGGTTACCATGAGGCTTGCAAATACTATCTCATAACCCATTATATTAAGCTGATAATAACTTACACTGTTTGCAAAAACAAATAAGCAAAACAAAAACTCTATAACTTTGTCCTTCAATTTTTTACATTTTTATTGCTTCTATTTATATCTTATTGTACTATGTCCTTAAAAGTTGTTGTAATTTTTTAAATTATTTCATCATCTAGTCTTTCTTACTTAACAGTAGTTTACACACCATAGTTACAGTGTTATAATATTATGTGCTTTTCTGTGAACTTACTATTACCAGTGAGTTTTGTACCTTCAGATGATTTCTTATTGCTCATTAAAGTTCTTTTCTTTCTGATCAAAGTACACCATTTAGCATTTCTTGTAGGACAGAACTGATGTTGATGAAATCTCTCAGCTTTTGCTTGTCTAGGATAGTCTTGGGTTTAAAGTATTAATTCATTAAAGATAATTTGCAATTATCTTATTATTAATATGCTTGAATATGTTTTTGTGTATTTATTCAGTTTTCTTCTGCAGCATTTCTGTCTTAGTCCATTCAGGATGCTATAACAAAATACCATAAACTAGGTAGCTTATACACAACAGAAATTTATTCTCACTGTTCTGGAGACTGTGAAGTCAAAGACAAAGGTAAAAGATCCCAGTTGTCTGGTGAGGGCCCATTTCCTGGTTTAAAAAACAGTGTCTTTCACTTTGTCCTCCTCACATGTTAAAAGTGGCAAGATAGCTCTCTGAGGCCTCTTTATAAGAGCACTAATCTTCCTTATAAAGGCTCCATCCTCAAGACCTAATCATTTCCCAAAGGTCCACCTCCTGACACTATGCATTTGTGATGACATTTCAACATATTAATTTTTTGAGAATACAGACATATCAGCATTTCACTCCTGACCTCCAAAAATTCACATTCTTCTCCATGCAAAATACACTTATTTTATCCCAATAGCCCCCAAAATCTTAACTTGTTCTAGCATCAACTTCAAAGCCTAAGTCTAAAGTCTCATCTAAATTAGATATGAGTAAGATTCAATATGATTTATCCTTAGGCAAATTGTTTTTCAGCTGTGACCCTGTGAAGTGAAAGGAGTTACATGCTTCCAGAATACAATAGTGAGTGGCACAGGCATAGAACAGAGATTCTCCTTAAGAAAAGGAGAAACAGGAAAGAAAAAAGGGATAGCAGGTCCCAAGTAAGTCCAAAGCCTTAAGCCTTGAGAATAATCATTGACTTGAGAATCTTTCCTCCAGGCCCACTAGCACAGAGGTCTTGCCTCTGCAGCTCTGTTGAGCAGAGGTTGTTCACCTAAGGCCCTGGACAGCCAGGCTCCCACTGTTTTGGGTGGCCCCATTACTATGGCTTTTCAGGGCCCAGTAAGTGTCACTGCTCTCACAGGTTGTAGGCAGTCCAGTGGTTTTACCAGGTTGGAATTGCAAGCCAGTGGTTCTACTAGTCTGAGGTTGCAGGGATGCCCTGCCTGCTTTGTTCCACTAGGCATTGCCCTAGTAGAGGTTCTCTGCAGTGATCTAGCCCTGAAGGAAGGCTTCTTCCTGGATTACACTTCCAAAGTTCCACATGGCTGTATCTTTTGAAACCTGGGGTGGAGCCATGTCCCCATGGCTTGTGCATTTTGCACACCAAAGGATGTTGCCAGGGTTTACCACATGTGCCTTTCAGAAGGGAAATCACTGCCCCTCATGCTGTATTGGGGTCCACTGAAGTCACACCTGGGGTGGCTGAAGAGTACTGCACCAGAATTCAGAGAGTAGAGCCTTAAGCTGGATAATAAGCATTAAAGTAGTGAAGGTGCTCTCAGCCTCTTTTTGAAATCCTTCTGTCCCCAAGACTCTTGCACTTTGGGCCGATGTTGAAGTGGGTAGTCCCAATGAATCCAAAATGACACTGAGTACCTTGTTGAAGAGTCTGACACTGTATATTTTGAGAAGTCTCGGTCACTATTAATAATGTCTAAAATTCCTAGGAGACAGAGTACCTTAGTGATGGCTTGTACTGTACTGCACTATAACCTTATCCTATATTTTGAGTATCTATGAGGCAAGAGATTTCTAGAGATATTTACTCCAGAGGGGAATCTTGGTTAAGAAATTCTTGCTGTAAAAATGTGTATATGAGGCTGATTGTTAGCTAGGATATCTAGTGTTAAGTGGCTGAGTAAAGTTTAGTCAGTTTTGCTGACCCTTGGTTTTCACCCCTGACCAGGAACATGCAGTTGAAGGATGCAAAGCAATTTAAACAGCCCTCCAATGAGCAGCATCACACATAATAGTGGTGCTGCCATCCCTCTTACATGAAATCCTTTTACTGCTCACTCAGTTGATACCAAGGGGCTCCCCATGAAACTAAGGGGTACAGAAAAGTGCAACCTCCCACCTCACTGTATCATTTGGCAGGAAAATGAGGGCAAGACAGCCCCTTTCAACTCCTACAGTTGGGAAAATCCAAAATACCTAGGTTTAACTCCACTTGATAGCAGTGGGACTTCAGTGGCCATGCTGAGCTCATGGAGTGCTGCTACCTTGACCCAAGGTGTAATGGGCAGCTGGGTATGGAAGGCCATAAGCTTTGGTCCTGTGATATCTCTGTTTCTAAGAGAGCTAACAATTCCAGCTAGCAGTGTTACCCTAATGGCCTATAATGTTGAGCCAAGAAAGGCCTTTTCTTGCACTGAAAGCCTATGGGCATTATATAGCCATCATTGATATATACAAGACCCTAAGAAGAATAAGAGGAGGTTGTTAAAGCTGCTGGAGTGAAGGAGTCTGGTTGGGGTGCACTAATGTTCTATTGCAATTTGGACAGATGCTAGGGACTTTTGTTATTGGAGGTTCCGTTCAAAGTATGCTGATTTGTGAGTGACAGCATATATGAGCTTAAGTAAAATTTCTAAATAAAGAATATACTGTTTCCAAAACCGAAAGGCTAAAAGAACTTTTGCTTGTTTTAACATCATGATTGCTGAGAAGATCAGTAGCTGTTTCTTGACAGTATCGGGGATAGAGCAGCCCTCAGCTTATCTAACAATTTTCAGAAATGTAACTGAAGTGGTGGGGCCTTGTACTATGAGTGAAACAATGATCAACCTCTTTCTATGAACTCCTTTGTGAATATTTGTGTGTCCTGAATAAATATATCAAATGCATCTCCATGGAGGAGTATGTCATAAGCATGATGTTATACCTGTGCTCCTGAGTAAAGTTGGATACAGTTAAGATATTACCTACAACGATTGTGTATGATCACAAGAATGTTGATGTAGCCCATAGATAGCTGGGTAAGCACCTTCTTTTGCATCACTTCAAAAGTAAAAGCAAACCACATCCAAGAGTCTATTGAAATAAACACTAAATAGAATGTAATAGACAAATCTACAAGTATAAAAGATTCAAAGTATTCATCATTGCTGGTTGGATGGATTTGGTAATTTTAATAATAGTAGGTATGTGTGCCTTAATTGGTATGACTAGAGCATTAGCATTATAACAATCCACTATAAGGTGTCATTTATTTTTTCAGGTTTAGAAGTAGGCCAAATTGGACTGTTAATTGAGAAGCAGTAGGGATAACCAACTCTTCTTTAAATGTCTTGTATAATGGGTTTTAATCCTTGAAGATACTGTTTCAATTTACATAGAACTTGATAACCTGTTATATTGGAGTAAGAGCCATAGGGCTCCATTGTATCAAAATAATAGTTAAATGCCAAAGACTTAATTTAATTATAATTTATTGCTTGCTGGGTCACAGCAGCCATGACCACTATGAAATATTTTAGAAAAATGGACACCGTCACTATGGTATTTTGTAAATTCTTAGTAAGTCATTTGTTTTGTTAATGTGACCTCAGCGTGTCACATTGTGACTTCTCTTCCCTTATATGAGCTATCACCAATGGGCCTACATATTGCACAAGCTATCAGTCTTTCCTCAGAGCATTCTATAGAGTAGGGCCAATGCCTGGTAAGACACACATCCAACTGTCAATGGTTAAGAGATTTTCCTGACTCTAGTGTCAGTCATGGCCTGTGCTGGAATTCAGACACATACTACAATCGAGACACACAGATAGTAAATCTATTCTGGGACACACTCCCAATGCCACTTATAAAAGGAGGGCTCAATTCCCACAGCACTGTAACTACACACTGATTATTGAAAACTTCCAACTTATGTTGGTGAAGTCTAAAGAGAGACTTGGTAAGATTCGTAAATGCAAAAAAATCAGCACAACTCAAAGCACAAGCTTGCCAGCAGGTAGCAACACATTTCAAAAAGCATGTTAGTCAGTAAGCAGCAGAGCCAGTTAACCTCTCACTCATACCTTGTTTTCCTTTCATGCTTGACTGATACATTTTACTTTTTAGAAGTTTATCTGAAAATTATTTGAGTGATAGAAGGAAAATGGATTTTTTTTTTAGATTATTAGATTTTGCTTATTCCAGGAACCTAAGGCAGTAGCTTAGTCTACTAAATCAAATTATTTCTTTAAAGTTTCTTGGGACCACCCATGCAGTATACATTCAGATTGCAAAGCCACTTTAAGGAAGTATCTTGGTGTTAAAAATTCTTGAGGAAGATATTTTCCCCTTCAATATCAAATCAAATCAATTTCAATATCAAAATTATGACAAGAACTTTCCTTATAGCATTCATAAGGTGGAATTATTTTATTTTACATTCACCTTTGTAAAAATGTAATCCTTAGTTGCCTCTTTTAAGGATATGCCTCCTATCAGACTCCTAAACATAGTTAAACCCACAGACTTTGGATATTGTCCTCAATCTCTTAAAAATCAAAGCAAGTCCACCTGGTTCATCAAATGACCTCAAACAAAAGTCAAATAAAGTACATACAAGTCAAATAAAGTACTCAGCAATTTGACTTGGTTTGTTTCTTCACGTAAACTTTTTGTGGGATTATAGTTAATGTTTTTGTAAGTTTACCAATGCATTTAAGCTCATTTATAATTTATGCAGAGGTTTATTTCTTCAATGAAGTAATCAGTCACTAAACCTAGTTTTCTCTTTATTTTTATGTGTATTTTTATTATTACTTGAAGTTCTGATGAACAGCCTGACTATATAAATTTGGACCTTCTTTTTGGGTAGAAACTATTCCTTAGAAAGAAAGATACTGTATAATGTCATGTGTCTGAAAAAATGATTCTTACATAATGCACATATGGTAATTGGTTTTGTTATTTTAAAAATCCAATTTAACATTCAATTTTAGACATACTCTCCGGGCTTTATTAGAAAGTGACAGACAATTGTTCCTTTAAAAATTAAATACTCATCACCTGCAATATTTCTTATTTGTGAAATTGCTCTTGTTTGAGATGTTAAAAATGGGAGGAGAATATATTTTTTTCTCTTTATCACAGAGTAATGTAGAAAAATAGAGATTCAATCTCATAGACTCTCGTGAATATAAAAAAATTTCTCACATATAGTAGATTGTTATATAGGGGAGAAGCAAAGCGTTTGGCTGCCAATATTATGTCATTTATAGTGCCCTTACACAATAATAGTAGGTTTAATCATACCACAGCTTTGGTCAGTGAGACATTAGTGAAAGTGATACAAGCAGGGGTTTGATCTATGCTTCTATTATTGGTGACAAATCTGTATGGGCCTTTAGCAACCTTGATTCTTGCCTCCTCAGAAGAAAGAATTTGACTGGGGGGCATAAGGCAGAAGGAAAGACCCAGGCAAGTTTTAGAGTAGGAGTGAACATTTATTAAGAAGCTTTAGAGCAGGAATGAAAGTATAAAATATACTTGAAAAAGGGCCAAGCAGGTGACTTAAGAGATAGTGTCCTGTTTGACATTTGACTTGGAGTTTTATATGTTGGCATACTTCCAGAGTCTTGCATCCCTTCTCTCCTGATTTTTCCCTCTGGGTAAGCTGTCTGCATGCACATTAGCTTGCTAGCACATGGGAGGTGAGCATGGACTGTGTATTTACTGGAGTTGTATGCATGCTCACTTGAGGCATTCTTCCCTTAGCAGTCGAATGTCGCTGGATGGTCATATAGCAGTTGAACTCTGCCATTTTGCCTCTAACACACATGCTTGAGCCCACTCACCTATACCTGAAATCTTACTGGGAAGGTGCTGATTACCAGTGTCAGGTTATTTTTATCTATTTGAAGACTGCCTCTTCCTGGCACCAGCAGGGACCAAATATTATTTCAGAGAGACAATTAACAACTGCCCAACCATCACCTGATGGCTGCCTGACATTCTTGATGTATGGGAGGGAAACCCTCCTGCTCTGCTCATGCCTGACTAGCTACCCACTGTAACATTCCCCCACCCAACAGTCCAAGATTACAATTAATTGAGGAAAATGGATGAAGCTCAGTCTTCTGTAACTGCTTCCTCCCGCCAAAAGGGTAGTGGTGGTTGTTATGTGGTTTTTGGCCTCTTTGCTAGCTGTCAGGGTAGGAGGGTGGCTCTGTGGATTGGTGAAGACAGTATCCAGCCAGTTCCAAGGTAGATGAGGCAGGATTTTGCCTCTGTCATGTCTCCCTGATGGGCAGTCTAGGGATCTATAGAAGGGTTAGTCTTGAATATTGAGATGACATTATCCCTCACTGAGGATCATCTGGAGCTTGATGGCCTGAAGGCTAGAGGAGACATATCGGGTTATTAGATTTAGAAGAATGTCAGAACAAAGTAAGGGAGTGATCACAGCTCCAAAAAATTCTGAGACTGCCGACACATCCAGGTAGCTGGTATTAATAACTATAGTCATACCTGCTAAGTCTTGGCTGCATGGGATTGCTACCAATTCCAGTATGTGCTCAGAATTAAAATATTGATCCGGCACTTTGGGAGGCTGAGGTGGGTAGATCATGAGGTCAAGAGATCAAGACCATCCTGGCCAACATGTGAAACTCTGTCTCTACTAAAAGAATACAAAAATTAGCTGGGTTTGGTGGCACATGCCTGTAGTCCCAGTTACTCAGGAAGCTGAAGCAGGAGAAGAATTTGAAACCAGGAGGCAGAGGTTGCAGTGAGCCAAGATTGCGCCACTGCACTCCAGCCTGGTGACAGAGTGAGACTCCGTCTCAAATATATATGTGTGTATATATATATATTTAAAAATTTTTTACATTACTCATCCCTCCTGTTTCTTCTGAGCTGCAGCCAGAGACTACTGGTTGGTTCACAGGAATCAGTAGAGCTAGTCTAAACTGCAGACAAAAGCTCCAAAACAACTGTTAAATCTAGAATCTAATAGCAAGTGTTCCACACCTGTACCCTCTCCCATTCCCTCTCCCTTTTCCTCTCCCCACCCTCCTTCCCTTCCTTCTGTTATTCAAACACAATTTTTCTCTCTCCAGTCCTCATTTTTATGAAAAAAAAAAAATTATAATGGGACTGATTTGTTTGCAAAATAAGCTTTAGTCTTATTAAAGCTTATTTAAAATTTGTCCTGATTGTTTGTATACAGCACAGCAAGAATAATTATTTGTCATATAGGCTCCTTTTTAAATTGGCTTTGATGGAACTTCATTCCATAAGGAATTTCAGAATAACACTTAAAGCCTTGAGCCCAGCCATGGGTTTGTGCCATCGAATACCTGTATGAGTTGGGTAAATTCCTCTCCTTTTGAGGTCCCAAGACAACTTGGGGCTCCCAGCCCTGTCAGAAAGTGACGTTCTTCACTTACCATAGGCCGGAAACCCTGTACAGGGACTGTGTAGACAAAGTATAAGGCCAGTTTTCCCAAGAGACTTTTTTTGTCTCTATAAGTCAAATTTGATTTTATAAAGGAAAGGCCACCATGTATGTCAAACCATTGGCAAAATAACCAGTTTCTCCAAGGTGTCCTGTTGTAAATAAAAAAAAATCTTATTTGTACTTAGGCAAATAAGTATATTGCTATAAGTTATGAATATTCACAGTTTCTAAATACTGGAGAAATCAGGTAGAGAGAAAGCAATATGCTCCAAAATTTTGTTAATAGGAATATACTTTATGCAATTTTTAAAGCTGTAAATAGGATTATTTCTGTTTTCTATTAGTTCAGTCCATGCAGTTAACTTCTGTTCTACTTAATATTCATGAACATTTTAGCTCTCCATAAGAATCCTAAACATTTTTCCTTTATTCTAATGTCAAAATCTCCAAAGTTTTCAGAAACCTGCATGTAAGAGCATCTGTTAAAATCTTATAGTTGATTATAAAAACACCTTTTAAAGATGATTAAAACAAAACAACAGTTGTCTGTCAATGACAAAATATCTTAGGGCAGCAATAATCAAAGACACAATTGAAAAAGAAATTTGTTACCTCTGTGGAACACAATAATTTAACATAACAATTATCGTGATTACTGATAATGTATACTAAGTCACATTAGAATTTCAGGAGTTTGGCACAAATTTGGAACACATGCCAATAATACATTTATATGAATACAGCCCACAGAAAGCCAGATTTTACCTTTGCTTTAGTGTATTGTTGATGGTAAATCCAATTCTTAATAAAACCTTATACCCGTTTCTATTAAATCTTAATTTGTTTGACTATAAAGTAAGATTTTCATAAACCTTTTTAAACCCTTTACAGTTTTTTTTGTTAAAGAACAGAACAATTCTCTAAGAAAACAACGTTGTGCTTTTATTCTAATGTTCAATTTATGAATAAACTGAATAGTACTCTTTTAATTTTAGCCAGTATGTTTACAAAGAATTTCCTTTATGGGATTAATTTTTCACAAATCTTCCACATCTCAACTCACAAGTTTTCACAAAACGTCCACAACTCAAACCTTTAGCTTTATTCTACCTAATTTAAAACAATCCTTTAACCCTCTAAACATTTTTGCCAAAAAATCTGTATTTCCATGCCTTCTTATAATCTTTTTTACCAAAAGCACATTCTACTTTCCTTTAATGCTTCACATGTAAAACTGCTTTTTCAGTAGTCTCAAGTACATGTTACGCTGATAACTCTTAGTAACTTTTACTTTTAGTGAAAAACCTGGCATATAAATGATTCTAATTATATACTAGGTTTAGACCCTAGGACACCAGACAGAAGAGTAGATAAGGTCTGACTCTTTCCAGCATAGCTAGGGGCCGTGAATCTCTGTGTGTCCCCAGGCTTTACCTAGCTTTAAAGCAGGAAAGTTATACAGTTAAGTCATAGTAGTAGTTTATGAAGCATTTAGTAGGCCTAATAACCTTTAAAATTCTATAACTTTTATAAATTCCCTTTCATGAATGGTTTTAATACTTAGACCATTTGTGACATGTTTGGACTTTCTTACTTGTCCTAAACATTCCTGTTTTTAAACAACTAGTTATTTTACTTTAGGAAAACAATTTACCATACAAGATCCTTTGTCATATAAAATATCTTTTTTATAACCTTCATTGTCAATAATACCTTTACTTTTATCATCTTTAAAATAGACAAATGATTTTCTTTCTTTTAGAAATTTAAGGCTTGTACTACATGTTGCTGTGTGAGTTCTGAGAAGGGGGAGCAAATTAGGAGGTTATTTACATACTGTAGAAGTTATCCCCCATCAAGAGACTGCTTAGTTAGATTTTTGCTAAGTTTGTCTGTATTAGTGTGGGCAATTTTTAAACCCCTGAGGTAGAACTATCCAGATTGAAATTATTGATTAAACATTTAAGTAATTTAAGTAGCTTTACCAGAAGAAATGGAGCTATTGGAGAGAAAGATGAATTTAGAGGTCAGGTAGTTATTAACCAGGGACCCATCTGGAAAGTGTATTTTTTACCCCAAAGGTATGTGAATCTTTTCTTTTATAGGAAAAGGGTGCCATTTGCCCACATTATCCAACAGGATTTCAAGGAGAGTTACCTAGAGAAGGATATTAGCACAGACTAGGTGGTTCTTAGACCCAAAAGGGAAATTTGTAATTTTACTTGCTGCCTCCAGATTTGCCCTTGGCTTTGTCATGTCGATGATGATGTCTGATTTGAAAGCAAGCCACAGCAGAGAGTTTTTCAGTTTAAGGCCATCAGAAGTTGGGATTCTGTCCCAGGGGCCTTTTGGCCCACAGAACAGTTCTCTTCCAGTGGCCAAACTTGTGGTAAAGGGGGCAAGCCACGTGGAGCCTTCTCCCATTTGTCACACTGGGGCAGTTTTCCTTCCAATGGCCTGGCTTCCCACATCAATGACAGTTCCCTGAAGGAGTTTCCTTAAGGCAGCCTGGAGTGGGCTTGAGAGATAGTGAGACAGCCAACAGTTGAATCTGTCTTTTGTCCCTGAATTTCTCCTTTTCCTCCCAGTTCATTTTTAGGCCAAACAGCATTACAAATGAAAACTAATTTTTGGTTTTAAGGTTTGTGGGAATCAAACTATTTCCAGTTTTGGGGGATGGATCTGAGGGGTCTCTCTTGTGGTAGGAAGACATGATTACCCACCTGTGAAGAGAGGACAGGGGAGAATAAAGAAGTAAAAAGAAAAAAGGTGTCCCCTTTTGCTTTCCTACCATTCTGAATGAGTCACCCCCTAATCATCCTTAGGGGGTGGTTTCCGGAATAAACTGCTTTATTCTGGAATAAACCAGTCTTACCAAGTACCCTTAACCTTAGTCCCATCTTATCACAATTACCCACTTGAGAACAGAGGAGATACTAGAGTGAACAATGGTCCCCCTGTTGATCCTTAGGGTCCCAGAATAAAATGGTCTTACCATGTACCCCTAACCCTGTCTTCATCTCTATTCTAATTGTAATCTATTAATTATTGGTTAAAAATTTAACCAATAAAATCTGGGACCAACCTTCATCTCTGTCCTATGGGTCTCTTGTGCCCACAGCCTTGGGCAAGCCTAGATCCTTGTGTCCATGACATTATAGTTGCTCTCACTCAGAACATTTTAGCAACAAAATAATTGTCTCTTTTCTTAGATTCCATTTCCCATGTTCTTCAAGTTGATGAAAAGCCTGTATTGTTATCTAACTGCTACAAGAAGGCTGGGATTCTCTCCCTTTAAATATGACCTTGAAGGTCTTGAGACATGTTGAGAAAGGTGTAGAAGTGATTAGAGAAACGGAGGCTACAGGAGGAAATGGGGGGAAGCTAGAGTAACACTCCTGTAAAGCCTTCATAACGCACAAAACAGCAGCCATTGAATTCGAGAGGGAAACGTTTATTTGTCCTCTTGACATAAAGTAATAACCTCCAGAAAACTTGGGACTTGGAGTAAGAACTCTCAAATGGCAAACAAAGAATTCTTCCTCCTCCAAAAGAGGTGCTAATTCAAAAAAAGCAAGTAGGTGGGGTCTTTAAAGGGCCACAAAGTGAGGCTGTTTGCAGGTGGGACAAACTGCTTCAAAAACCATCAAAAAACTTATCCCTGGAGTGTAACAGGAACAAAAAGCATATGTTAAGTCATAAGAAGCTGGCAGAGCCAGAGTTCCAATTAGAGTCTGTCTCAGCAATGTGCCAGCAGACAAGGGAAGGATTTGAGGTCATCTGAGCTGGTAGCATAAAAACAAGTATAAATCTCAGGAGATATGTGCAAGGGAGCCTGTGTCTTTGCTAATGCACAAATGCAACAAGAGGCACAGGAATGTGAATAACAGGGAATGTGTGTTTAAGAAGTTAAAAGGCGAGCAAAGAGAAAGCAAAGAGGCAGACTTGGCCCCAAAGTGGATGGTCCAGTAAGTATACAAGGTCATTTCAGAATATATAGAGAGAAACAGGAGACTGGGTGGCATGGTGTTTGTTTGTTTGTTTGTTTGTTTTTAAAGATCTGACTTTATTTGTAAAAACATAGGAAACCCCAGAAATTGCATAGTTTTAGTTTTTAGCCCTATCACTCTCACGAGCCTCTTGTCTAGGAGGGCCATTAATGTCTCAGTTCTACTCAGTACAGACCCAAGGTCCTTCTCAACCCTGAAAGCCACCTTTCACAGTTAGCTAAGAGATTAGCCAAGAGGAGAAGAGTCACTTGTCATCATGAGGAATCATTCTGGGGGTTGGTTAGTAAGCAGGAGTGTGAAAGGGGAGAAGAAAACGATGTATAGGGGTTGACCACCTCTCACCAAAGCTGAGCCATAGAGGTGTCACCTCTGCAGTGCACTTAAGGGTACCAAAGTATGCTACTAGTGGAAAATTCTTACAGATGTGCAGCAACCTCTATTCTTGCCTCCTCAGAAGAATTTGACTGAGGGACATAATGCAGAAGGAAAGACCAAGGCAAGTTTAGAGCAGGAGTGAAAGTTTATTAAAAAGCTTCAGAGCAGGAATGAAAGGAAGTACACTTGAAAGAGGGCCATGCAGGCCACTTGTGAGATCAAGTGTCCTGTTTGACCTTCGACTTGGGGTTTTATATGTTGCATATTTCCAGAGACTTGGATCCCTTCTCCCTTGATTCTTCCCTTTGGGTGGGTTGCCTGCCTGCACATTGGCCTGCTAGCACGTAGGAGGTGAGCATGGACTGTGTATTTACTGGAGTTGCATGCATGCTCATTTGAGGTTTCTTCCCTTAGCAGTCAAATGTCGCTGGATAGTCATATGGCAGTTACTCCCTGCCATTTTGCTTCTAATGCACATACTTGAGCCCACTCGCCCCATGCCTGAGATTGTATCGGGAAGGTGCTGATCACCAGTTTCAGGTTATTTCTATTGAGAAACTGCCTCTCCCTGGCTATGCTACAACCAATTATTTTAAAGAAACAGTTAACAACCACCTGACAATTACCTAATGGCTGCTTGATATTTCTAGTGTGTGCAGGGGAAGCCCTCTCCTGCCCTGCTCATGCCTGACTAGCTACTTACTGTACTCCTTCTACAGTAAGGTTTACCCTCTCAGAATGCTTTCTTTCAGAGTTTAGGAGCTGTACTTTAAGTTAGACCTAACTCTCCTGATGGAGAGAGGGGCCACATGGGAAGGCCCTGGACGATGCAATATCATGTTTAGAGCCAGCAACAATGAGGATAACTAAGGTTCTCAGCCATCAGTCAATGCCAAGGCCCAGTAGGTGAGAGTAAACCCACTTTTGCAAAAAATTGTCAGTCAGAAAATTATGAGAGTTGAAAGAAATCTGAGCTAAATCAGCCCCTATCTTGCTTTTTCCTTAATTATTCCTGGGCTATTGGGTTGAGCTATCTTTGGATGATATTCAGGCTATAGTTTAAAATGGTAATAAGCATTGCCCAAACTCAACCACTTTTGTAAAGCTAATGAAAGACTATTAAGCTGGGGGAGGAGAGGACTCTGAGTTCTGCTAAAGCACAGGCGTAAACAATTGCCAATCGTTATTGCAGAGGTTATAAGATATGCAACTCCTCCTGTTGCTCCTGCAAATAACATCACTATTGTAAAACCTAAGATTGGCCTTTTGAAATAGCTTTTAGTTTTTTTGTATATCTGACACCCATGGCTCCACCTGAATTCACCTGGACCTGCCAAGCTAGCTCCTACGGCCCTACCCAGAAGTGATTCAGCATGCAGGAGGATAGTTTTGACCCCCTATGATTTTGTCTCTGCCCCATCCAATCATCAGCAAGCCTAGCCACCCCATCCCTTTCCACAAACTGCTTTTCAAAGACTCCTAACCTACAAACTTTGGACAAGAATGATTTGAGAACCTGCTCCATCTCCCATGTAGCATGGCTGACCTCATGTCTATTAAACTGTTCATTTACTGCAATATCATGGTCTGTCTTTGTGCAGTGGGCAGGAAGAACCCCTCAGGCTGTTACAAGAGATGCCTTCTCGAACCTTCCAGCTCATCCTTTTAAGCTGAATCCAGCCCCAGATTGCCCCCAGTGGACACCATATGGAGCAGAAGAAAAGTCCAGTGAACCTGCAGAATCATAAGAAACAATAAATCCTTGTATTTTTAAGCCATTAAATTTTGAATACTTTGTTATAAGCAACATGTAAAAAAAACCACGCAAGATGTTCTATTCAAACCTGGTATTAGGAAATTTTGCTTTCTCATATAAAAGAAGTATTACCATAAAAGCTAAAATATGCATTCCCTTCCTTCTATAATATCTTCATTTCAAATTAACTTGGAAATCTGTATTAAAGTAAAATTTTTATGTTGTCAGTGTTATATTTTATTTTTCTCACATATAATATTGATATGATTTATAAAAGAACTATATTTTATTTTTCTCACGTGTAATATTTATATGATTTATAAAAGAAATTCTATCTACATTCTAAAACTAAGAACAAGTGACTCAGTGGCATAGGATACAGATGCATGACCAGGTCAAAGTATTGAAGTTATTATTTCCTCCTTTCCCTACAAAAATTTTCCTTTCTCCACACAATTTTTCTCAACTATTTTGTTTTACTATTTCTGTGACTAGCAGCTCCAGCCATGTGTATTTAACTGGCAGGAAATTTTGCTTGATGCATCATCTTCTTACTCTTTTTTATCTTTGAAGTACAGTAATGCAAACAATGACTAGATCTAAATGAAATTATACTTCTCATATATATGCTCCTGTGTTAGCCAGGGTTCACTAGAGAGACAGAACTAATAGGA
This sequence comes from Saimiri boliviensis, assembly GCF_048565385.1. Classification (NCBI taxonomy): domain Eukaryota; kingdom Metazoa; phylum Chordata; class Mammalia; order Primates; family Cebidae; genus Saimiri; species Saimiri boliviensis. The sequence continues at coordinate 69,462,193 of NC_133459.1, forward strand.
TAGATGTACATAAAAGAGAAGTTGTTAAGGGCTATTGACTTACATGATCACAAGGTAAAGTCCCACAGTAGGCTTTCTGCAAGCTGAGGAGCAAAGAAGCCAGTCTGAGTCCCAAAACTTCAAAAGTAGGGAAACCAATAGCTCAGCCTTCTGTCTGTGGTTGAAGGTCCAAGAGTCTAAAAGCTGAAGAACTTAGAGTTTGATGTTCGAGGGCAGGAATCATCCTGCACAGGAGGAAGATGTAGGCTGGAAGACTAAGCCAGTCTAGTCATTCCATATTCCCTTGCTCGCTTTTATCCTAGCTGCACTGGCAGCTAATTAGATGGTGCCCACCCAGATTGAGGATGAATCTTCCTCTCCCAGTTCACTGACTCAAATGTTTATCTCCTTTGGCAACATCCTTATAGACACACCCAAGAGCAATACTTTACATTCTTCAATCCAATCAAGTTGACACTTAATATTAGCCATCACAGAACCCATTTCTTTGGAGAAAATAGTACTTCATTGATTCTAGGACTCATTCCTGTTTTTATATTTTAATGTCTCTTAAATTTGGATCCTTGAAATTATAAGAAAGCACTGATGTATTAACTAACTCATGTGTTACTAGTAATAAACAAAATTATGGTGCATTTTAAAATATTTCATATCTTAAATATAATGAAATTTAATATAACATATATTCCATGTTTGATAGGTTCTATCATATTGAATACCTTTTCTGCTAAGTCATAACACTGTGAACCATTCTGCCCTAAAGGCTACTGTGAAAATCAGTGGAACTGGCTCTGTGAAGAAGCCATACAAGCATTTGAACACTGGTGCTAATGAAATGGCCTAATTGTCTGGGGTGCCACCCAAAGTTCTTTGTCTCACAGCGAAGGAAATAAAAAATGTGGATACACCAGTGGTAAGGTTGGAGAAGTTTAATAAGTGAAAAAAAGAGAGAAACCTCTCTGCTGGAGAGTGGGGTCCCGAAACAGGGTTGCCATTTCACAGTTAAATACAGAGACTTTTATAACTAACCAATGAGGGTGAGGCAGCTCATTTGCATGAAATACGAATTTCAGGTAGCTCCACCCCATCCTCCTAGTGTGCATGTGGGCCCTTAGCTTGAATTACTCCATATTGCTTTGTTCCTACTGCACATGTGTCAGGATACAGAATTTTTCATTGCCGGCATGACTGGGCAGGTCCCCTGTCTAGCTTTTCTTATCTATGAAGCTGTGGACAGTTCATAGGCAAGCCTCTCTGTGAAAGTTCCCTTATCTCTGCCTGCAGGCTGTTCTTTTGTTTGAAAGAATTCAGCCCAGCTGAGGAACCACCCTAACTGCCTGCCTAATTGGTTTCTTCCTTCATTCTCTCTCATTAATAGCATCTGTTGAGTTAACAGGGTAAACTTAAAGAATACACTGAATTCTTTACCTTTCTCCAACTTTTATCATTAGAAGTTTTAAATCTTAATAAAATTTGAAAGAATGGTACAATGAAAACCCATATACATTTCTTCTGGACTTACTATATATGCCTTTAGTGTGTGTGTATGCTTGGCTTTGTGAAACTGCTTGAAAGTTGTAGACATCATGACCTTTCACTCTGAAGACTTCAACATGCATCTCTTACATGATCACAGACAGTAATCACTTCTAAAAAACAAAAGAACCTTAATTCTATATTATCTAATATAGTATTCATATTCAAATCTATGCAAGTGTACCAAAAATGTTCACACGCATATATATCACATGCACACTCACACATGTATATACCTACACACCCACATATGTTTCCAATTCAGAATTCAATAAACTTGTACAGGCTTTTTGTGGGGATGGATTTTTAGTTTCCTTAAATATAGATTATCTTACCTATTTAAAAAAAATAAAAATTTGAGACCTTTTTAATACTATCCCTCTTTCACCAAGATATCTTGTTTGTAATGAAATCATCTGGCAGAACTCAAAAATTCTTTCTGTTGTTAATTTGATCTATGTTAAGTAAAGTGTTTGCTTTAACTGCTAAGAACTGACACTGAAGGATTTATATTCTATACTAATGAATAATGTCAGATGGTGTTGCATGCCCCTTAATGAAATTTTGACCTTATTTGCTCTTAAAAAATCTCTGCTTTTGAAAGCTGCAATTCTGTTGAATGATTTCTCAAATGCTTAAGGAGTCATACTGTGTAATATTGGCTATACCTCACAGTGTGCAACATTATATTGCATGTACATTTTACTATTGAGTGGTGTTTTATTTTGTAGTCTTACCAATGCCATCATATAATTAAATTGTAAACTCATGGTATAAAGGTCAGATACTTTGTACAAAAGTAAATGCTATGTGTATTTAGGGTTCTACACATTACACATTGAGATCAACACAAGGAAAGAATAAATCATGTAAGTTACAATGGAAATTTCTTGTCTTTGAAACAAGGTTTTACTATTATAAAGAAATTGACAAAAAATATTTCAAAATATGCTTCTATTGTCTTGGGATACTCATGGAAGCAAACTATAAAATAGGCATTTTAGATATTTTCAGCCTAATCATAAATAAGACTGATGAGTTTAACTGGTGGCTGCATTCTTTTTCTTCTTAACAATTTCCCCTGATAATCTACCTTGTTTTTTTTTTTCCTTTGTGATTGTTTTCACAGTAGAAATATACTATGCTTTTCTTCCTGATAACCAGAAATTTGGAAAATTGTAGCTGATCAATTTTTTGTATTTTAGTTTTTAAAATAAATGCAATATTTTAAACTATTTATTTTGAAATGTGTTTCTTTAAAGTTCAAGAGAATATGTTTGCATATACTAAATGTATTTATTCTATCTTACCACAGTACATGGAGATTCCAGAGAATCCAAGGCTTATCCAGTCTTGGAAATTATTATTGTTAGATGGGCCACCAAAATATTAACATAAATGGTTCTTAGAAAAACATATCCTAGTTGTTTCTTGAGAACATTCTTAAATTGGCCAGATGCTGATATGATAAAATAATCATAATTTTATCAGATTATTTTTCAACAATTTAGGAGATCACTTGAAAGTTGTTTATCCATTTATCTATAACATGAAAATTATTTTAGATTAGATAAATATCTTAGTTTCAATCCTTCACTTGATGTTTGTTATTGTTTTTTTGTGTGTGTTTATGTTTTTGTTGTTGTTTTGAGACAGAGTCTCACTCTGTCACCCAGGCTGGAGTACAGTGGCACCATGTTGGCTCACTGCAAACTCCACCTCCCAGATTCTAGAGATTCTCCCGTCTCAGCCTCCTGAGTAGCTGGTATTACAGGCACATGCCACCACACCTGGCTAATTTTTGTATTTTTAGTAGAAACGAGGTTTTGCCATGTTGGTCAGGCTGGTCTTGAACTCCTGACTTCAGGTGATCCACCCGCCTTGGCCTCCCAAAGGGCAGGGATTACAGGCATGAGCCACCATGTCTGGCTGATGTTTGTTATCATCTACCCTAGGCCTTCCTAAATAGAGAGTCCATGAAGAGGATTTCTGATGTAAAATGCTAAGTAAATATATGTGTATTTATCTGAGAAGAATATCCAAAGCTTTATAGGATTCTCAAAGTAGTTCTGTAAAATAGTTTATTCTTCCACTGAAAAGATGTATAGAATTTTTCATCAGAATCATTTCATTTGAATTATTTCTGGATGTGGAGAGCCAAGTAATTCAGCTTAACATACATAAGTAAGACAAAAGTTCATAATTAAGCATCCTTGAAGTTGTCATAGTTGCCATTGTTTGAGGATTGTTCTGAAAATTTATAGATTGTGAATTTCAGAAATATATTAATATCATTGGTCCACTAGTGTTTCCCTCTTTTAGTTAGAGTTTGGGATTAGAAATACATGATTGAATTTAATCTTTCTAGATTTTATGTTTCACTGAATAAGTGATTTAGTGGACAATTTTATGGCCCAAGGAAAAATTTAAAAATAGGTTTTGTTTGTTTTATAAATGACAAAACATCATTTTAACTTCAGCTGTTTCTTTGTGTATGTTTTCTAATATTAATGATAATCTTCATAGTTTATTTGTGCTCTCCTCTCTTTCCTGATAAAGTTCGATTCATTCTCTAGGCATTTTCTTGAAGTCTCACTTCCTCAGGTAATCCCCATCCCATGCTAAAGGTTACATTCATCTCTTTATTGGGGACACTCCCCTAGTAACCCTCACTTTCACTTTATAATATACATCACACTTGTACTTATTTGTTCAGGGTGAACTCTTTTCCTGGACTTTGAACTTCACAAGAACAGACACTGTGGCTGTGTTGCTCACAAAATTATATTTCAATATCTAGAAGAGTCTTGGCTCATAGTAAACTCAATAAATATTTATAGATTGGATAGATTAAATGTGAAAGTTCTAAATACAGTAGGATTATCCTATATGTATTGTTTTCTGATTCCTGAAGATCTGTCAAATTTTGCTTCTTCTGTAGAATCTGTGAGAATTAGGGATGAATTATACTTGTTTTTAAAAATCTCAGGAAGGTTTTAAGAAGCTGAAGATGTGCAAAAGTTTTTATCACTTATCTCATTCCTTAAACATAGTCCAAACTAGGGGGCAAAAATACCTTCCACAACCTTGATCCATAGAGTTTGGTCTGGGAAAGCAAAAGGGAAAACAAAAAACTGAAAGCAAATATCTCTGTTCATGTAAGTGGAAATTTTTAGAGAGAAAAATCCCAAGGCTCTTCAAAGAAAGAAGGCCAAGGTCTCCCTCTTGTAATGTTCAAGTCCTCATTTGAATGGAGATATTTGGAACCTTACTATACATATGCATTCCCTCTGGACAATTTAATTTTGAGCTACATTTTAAAATCTGATGATTAATATATAAAGTAAAAAGGATACAGACAGATGCTAAACATTATTCAGAATATTCAAGTTTATATTATTTTAAAATAGTGTTAAAAACATAAAAACAATATTAGGATATTATATGCACTTATCATTCTTGTCATTCTAGGAAATGCGAAGCCAGAATTTTTCTTGTTTTGATGTATCTTCTTGGACATAAGTTTCCTCAATTAAAATTACTAATGGAAATGTATTTGTGAACTGTGAAGCAGATGGCTTGGAAATAGGGCTTTTTCTTTTTTTCCAGCATAGCAATGTTTATGTCAAAATTCAAAACACACCAATTTTAACATTTAATGATCAAAACATTCTACAAGATACTTTCAATTATTTAAATGATTATTTAAAATAATATTTTATTCATAAGAGTATTTGTGAGTATTAGACAACAAATGCAAGGAGGTATTTTAGAGTTAAGCCATTAATAATTTAATGTCAGCAAATCCTTGATTTATATGCACTAATGAAAGAATATTTTGGCAGAGATGTTACTTTAAAAAGCTGTTAAAATTATAGCATGTTTGTTTTGAAGACAGACATAGTAGTACTTACATTCTGAATATTGGTATATAAAATGATCTTTTGAAAAAAGTGATTAGACAATATCTGAGGAAATATCTGAATAATTACTAGTATATGAAAAAGTTTACAGATAATTTAATTTTTAAAAAGATTTATCTAAAGCTGTTGAAAGTGTGGAAACAAAATCTGCCAAAACTTTATTTACATGTTGTGACGTGTTTTTTTCTCATTAGGGTACTTTCATTACTAATTTTTGTTTCCTTTTCAATAACAGATATTTAAAATATCTCTTGTATCTCAGCTGGGTGTACAGAGAAGTCAGGAAAGTCTCTTCCACTCAGTCATCATTCTAACTATATGTCCAAAATAGTTAGGAAATGTTGAACATATCAACTGAGGATTGCATGGGATATGTGCAAAGAGTTGACTGAAAATTTTGTCTTATAAGGGCTATATTTCTTATAAAGTTGACTGCTTAGAATCAAGACCTATATATAGAAATAATGAATTCAAAATTCTTTATATGACATTTTATAATTTAGCACTTGACTAGAAGAAAGTTATATCCTGTTCCTGTATACTGAAATATATTATTTCTGAGAAACAGAAAAAATCTTTTCCTTTGCATAATATTCTTATGAAATTATGTGAAACAGATATTTTCATTCTGTATTTGGCTAAGTGTAAAGAGGTTTGTTATATGATAAACATTAATTTTTACAGAAAGAAAAATTAGTTTCACAATTTGTCATAAAAATGCAACATAATTGCACATGCCCAATTTGACTTTGGAAAGGGTGCATCTCGAGACAAATAAAACTATTGAGTATGATGAAGTTCATCTTCTTTTAATAATCTTGATTCTAACCATTCAACATCAACAGAATGTTACCTTAGGACTAAAACATTTCTTATTTGCAAAAAGTGTCATTCACAGTTATAGAAGTGTGGCTTTTTCATTTTCAGAATGCATGCCCACAAGCTTAAAGATTTTCAAAATCCTCCTTTATTCTTCCTGTGAATGTGGAAGTCTGCCAGAAGTTTCTCATAGATTATCTTTAAACAAATCCCTGAATAATGCCAGAAAGTATGTTACTTTATGTACTTTCCAATACTTGATTCCAAATTTTTATTTACATATCAAAAATTGTATCCAAACTGCTTTTGAAACTACAGTAAAATAAAAGTATAATAAAGCATTATTCTAATAAGCTATTCGAAAAATTAGCCTTTAAGCAGAATTAGCCGCCACATACCTATCTCCCAGCCTCAACAATTTTGCCAATTTTGTTGTATGTATTCTCCCATTTTTAAATTGATACACAATAAGTGGACATATTTATGGGGTACATGCTTACAATGTATAATGATTAAATCAGGGTAAATGAGACATCTATCACTCAAATATTTACCATTTCTTTGTGTCAAGAATATTCCAAATCTTCTCTTCTAGCTATTTGATATATACAATAAATGGTTGGTAACTATAGGGTTGTTGTGCTATTGGTACTAGAATTTATTTATTCTAACTGTATTTTTGTGCCCTTTAACCAACCTCTTTTCATCTCCTCTACTTCATTTTAAATTAAAATATTTAAAAGAAAAAATTCAGACATTATGTTACTTTACCTGTAAATGGTTCAGTAGGTAATATGGTTAGGCTTTTGTCCCCACCTAAATTTATCTTGAATTATAATCCTCAAAACCCTTATAGTCCTTATGGGTCAAGGAAGAGACCAGGTGAAGGTAATTAGATCATGGGGCCAGTTTCCCCCATGCTGTCCTTGTGATAGTGTGTTCTCAGGAGATTTGATGGTTTTACAAGTGTTTGTTAGTTCCTCCTGCGTTCATTTGCCTTCCTGAGGCTTTGTGGAGAAGATGCCTTGCTTCCCCTTCTCCTTCTGCCGTGATTAAGTTTCCTGAGGCTTCTCCAGCCATGCTGAACTGTGAGTCAATTAAACCTCTTTCCTTTGTAAATTATTCAGTCTCGGTCAGTTCTTTACAAAAGTGTGAAGACAAACTAATACAGTAGGCATCATTAATTAATAAAGACTTTCATTTTTAGCATAGCTACCATTCAATTATCTCACTCTATATAATAAAAATAATTATTTTCATCCACCACTGCTTTGATGTTGAAAAAATATCAAATCTTCAGAAACATTACAAAAAGAGTACAAAAATACCTGCATACCTTCTCTTTACTTAGATCTGACATTTGTTAAAGTTTGGCTGTATTTACCCTTTCTCTCTATTTTTCTCTCTTGCTCAGGTGCATGTACTTGGACACATTCTCTCTTGTGCTCATTTTATTTTTGAAACCATTTAACTATCTGATCTTTGGCAACCCTGACAAAAATAAGCAATGGGGAAAGGATTCCCTATTCAATAAATGGTACTGGGAGAACTGACTATCCATATGTAGAAGATTGAAACTGAACCCCTCCCTTACACCATATACAAAAATTAACTAAAGATGGGTTAAAGACTTAAATGTAAAATGCTAAACTATAAAAACCCTGGAAGAGGCCGGGCGCGGTGGCTCAAGCCTGTAATCCCAGCACTTTGGGAGGCCGAGGCGGGTGGATCATGAGGTCAAGAGATTGAGACCATCCTGGTCAACATGGTGAAACCCGTCTCTACTAAAAATACAAAAAATTAGCTAGGCATGGTGGTGCGTGCCTGTAATCCCAGCTACTCAGGAGGCTGAGGCAGGAGAATTGCCTGAACCCAGGAGGTGGAGGTTGCAGTGAGCCGAGATCGTGCCATTGCACTCCAGCCTAGGTAACAAGAGCAAAACTCCAACTCAAAAAAAAAAAAAAAAAAAAAAACCCTGGAAGACAACATAGACAATACCATTCAGGACATATGCGCAGGCAAAAATTTCATGACAAAGATACCAAAAGCAATTGCAACAAAAGCAAAAATTGACAAATGGGATCTAATTAAACTGAGGAGTTCTGCACAGCAAAATAAACTATCAACATAGTAAACAGGCAACCTACAGAATGGGAGAATATTTTTGCAAACTATGCATCTGAGAAAGGTGTAATATTAGGATCTGTAAGGAAATTAAACAAATTCACAAGAAAAATACCAATTTCATTAAAAGGTGGACAAAGGACATTAATGGACACTTTTGAAAAGAAGACATAAATGCAGTCAACAATCATATGAAAAAAAGCTCAACATGACGGATCATCAGAGAAATGTGAATCAAAACTATAAGATACCATCTCATACCAGTCAGAATGGCTATATTATTAATAATGGCTATTTTTAAAAGAGAAACAAGGAAAAATATAACATATGCTGGTGAGGTTGTGGAGAAAAAAGAATGGGAGTAATACACAATTGGTGAGAGTGTAAATTAATTCAGCCATCATGGAAGACAGTGTAGCAATTCCTTAAAAACCTAAAAACAGAAATACTATTTGACCCAGCAATCCCATTATTGGGTATATACCCAAAGAAATTTAAATTGTTCTATTATAAAGACACATGCACACATATCACATATATTCATTGCAGCACTATTCACAATAGCAAAGACATGGAATCAACTTAAATGCCCATCAGTGTTAGACTGGATAAAGAAAATGTGGTACATATACACCATGGAATACTATCCAGCCACTAAAATAGAATGAGATTACATCCTTTGCAAGGACATGGATAGAGCTGGAGGTCATTTAGCTTACCACACTAACACAGGAACAGAAAGCCAAATACCACAGATTCTCACTTAAAAATGAGAGCTAAATGATGAGAACATATGGACATATAACTTAGAGGGGAAAAATGCACACTGGGGTCTACTTGAGGATGGAGGGTGTGAGGAGGGAGAGGATCAGAGAAAACTAATTGGTACTAGGCTTAATACCTGGGTGATTAAATAATCTGTACAACAAACCCCTGTAACAAGTTTATCTATTTAACAAACCTGCACATGTACCCCTGACTTTAAAAGTTAAAATAAATGAGAATTAGTTTCAGATAATATACTTCATGCCTGAATACTTAAGTCTGTATCTCCAAAGAACCAGGCATTATATTACATAATCATAATAAAATGATCACAGTCAAAAAAATTAACATTGATATGATACAGGTGACTAATACACAGCCCATATTCAGTGTCCCTCAATTGTCTCAACACTGTCCTTGATAGCTATTTATTTCCTTCTCAATCCAAAAGCCAATCAAGGATTATACTTTGCACTTACTGTCCTTTATTCTAGAACAATTTCCAAGACTTTCTTTACCCCTCTGCCCCACCTTTCTATTCTTCCTCCTTCTCTCCTTTCTTCTTTCTCTCCTTCCTTCCTTCCTTTTTTTCTTCCTTCCATCTTTCATGTTATCCATGTTTTAAAATAGTTCAAGCCAACTGCTTTACAAAATGGTACTCTATTTGCATTTGTCTGATTGTCGCTGAGTGATTAGATTTTGTTTAACATTTTTTTTTTTTTTTTGCATGGATTCAACACATTAAGAGAAACATGATGTGAATTTGTTCAGTTATCGATGATATTATGTTTGCTCATCTGGTGAAGTTCATGTCCACCAGAATTTTCATGTAAAGGCATCTTTTTCCCATTGTAATTAATAAATTATGTGGAGTGAAGCTTCAAGAATATGTGACTATCGGCTGGGCACGGTGGCTCACACCTGTAATCCCAGCACTTTGGGAGGCCGAGGCAGGCAGATCACAAGGTCAAGAGATCGAGACCATCCTGGCCAACATGGTGAAACCCCATCTCTACTAAAAAATACAAAAATTAGCTGGGTGTGGTGGCATGTGACTGTAGTCCCAGCTACTAGGGAGGCTGAGGCAGGAGAATTGCTTGAACCCAGGAGATGGAGTTTGCAGTGAGCCAAGATGGTGCCACTGCACTCCAGCCCGGCACCTGGCAACAGAGCGAGACTTTGTCTCAAAAAAAAAAAGAAAAAAAAAAAAGTGACTATCCTATTCTCAAAACATTTTCCTTGAATGATAACTATGCATTTTATCTTATATCCAATTTTTATTCAAAACTTTACCTTTACCTCATAAATATCTTGAGTTATTTGTTTGCATTATGATCCAAAGTTTAAATACTTTATTTCATTAAAACATTTATTGGTACATATTTGTACACTTTTAGTGAGTACATGTGATATTACATGCATAGGATGTGTAATCATCAAGTAAGATATTCAGAGTACCCATCACCTCAAGTGTTTATTGTTTTTGTGTGTTGGAATATTTCCAGGTGTTGAAAATCCTCTTTTCTATCTATTTTGAAATATACAATAAATTACTGTTAAATATAATCACCTTACTCTGCTATGAAACATTAAAACATATTTCTTCTAGATAACCATATGTTTGTACCCACTAATCAAACTCTTCATCCTCACCACACCCCACATACCTTTCCCCGCTTACAAGCCTCTGGTGATGATCATTCTACTCTTTACTTCCATGAGTCCAATTTATTAGCCCCCACATATGAATGAGAACATGTGATATTGTCCTTCTGTGCCTGGCTTATTTCACTTAACATAATGACCCCCAGTTCCATCCATGTTGTTGCAAATGATAAAATTTCTTTTTTCTTTTGCTTTTAGATTCCAGGGGAACATGTGCAAGTTTGTTACTTGGTCATATTGCATCATGCTGAGGTTTGGGGTACAACCCATCACCGAGATAGTGAGCATAGTAGCCAATAGATAGCTTTTCAACTCTGCCCCCTCCCTTTCTCTATTCTTTTGTATCACCAATATCAATTGCTCCCATCTTTATATCCATGGTACCCAATATTTAGCTCCCATTTATAAGTGAGAACATGCGATATCTGGTTTTCCATTTCTCTGTTAATTCATTTAGGATAATGGCCTCCAGCTACATCCATGCTGCTGCAAAGGACATGATTTTATTTTTTTCTGTGGCTATGCAATATTCATGGTGTATATTTACCACATTTTCTTTATCCAATTCACCATTGATGGACACCTGGGTTTATTGCATGCCTGTGCTATTGTTAATAGTGTTTCAATGAACATACATGTGTCTTTTTGGTAGAATAATTTATTTTCTTCTGGGTGTGTACTCAGTAATGGGATTGTTGGGTCAAATTATAGTTCTATTGTTAGTTATTTGAAAATTTTCCCACTGCTTTCCACAGTGGTTTATTTAAATTCCCACCAATGGTGCAAAAATATTCCCTTTACTCCACAGCCTCACTAACATCTATTATTCTTTGACTTTTTAGTAATAGCACTTCTGAATGGCATGAGATGGTATCTCATTGTGGTTTTGATTTGCATTTCTCTGATGATTAGTGAAAAGGTGCATTATTTCATGTTTGCTGGCCGTTTGTATGTCTTCTTTTTGGAAATGTTGGTTCATGTCCTTTGCCCACTTTTTGATGGGGTTGTTCTTTTGTTTGTTGAATTGTTTATGTTTTTTTTTATAGATTCTGGATATTAGAACTTTGTTGGATACCTTTGTTGGATACATAGTTTGCAAATATTTTCTCCCATTCTTAGGTTGTCTATTTACTCTGCTGATGGTTTCTTTGCTATGCAGAAGCTCTCTAGTTTAATTAGGTCTGACTTAGTAATTTTCTTATTGCAATCGCTTTTGAGGACCAGCCATGAAATCTTTGCCAAGACAGATGTTGAGAAGGATATTTCTCAGGTTTTCTTCTAGAGTTTTTATAGTTTGAGGTCTTACGTTTAAGTCTTTAATATCTCTTCAGTTAATTTTTGTATATAGTGACAGGGTGGGGCCCAGTTTCATTCTTCTGCTTATGGCTGTGGGGTATGGTTAGCCAGCTATCTTAGCACCATTTATTAAATATAGAGTCCTTTCCCGATTTTTAATTTTTGTTTTTTCAAAGATCAGATGGTTGTGGATATATGGCTTTATTTCTGGGTTTTCTCTTCTGTTTCATTGGCGTCTGTGTTGTTTTTGTACTAGCACTATGCTGTTTCGGTTGCTGCAGCTTAGTAACAGTTTGGAGCCAGTAATGTGATGCCTCTGGCTTTGTTCTTCTTGCTTAGAATTGCTTTGGATATTGGGCTCTTCCTTGGTCCCATATGAAATTTAGCATTGCTTTTTCTAAATCTGTGAAGATGATGCTGGTAATTTGATAAGAATTGCTTTGGGCAGTGTGGCCATTTTAATGATACTGATTTGTCCAATCCATGGACATGGAATGCTTGTCAACAAAAGACCCACAACTCCCAGGGACCCACTAGTACTCTGAGCTTGGTGGAGTCAGAGTGGGTTGTGGGGTATATCTGCAGGTGTTCTGGTGATTCAGTGAGTCAAGGGCAGAGGATCCCTGGGCAAGGAAGTGGTGCCACGGATGTGCAGCTGGTGTGGTGCCCACATCCTGAGTTTTTTTGGTTTTGTTTTGTTTTTGCCCAGCAAACAGCTGTAGGCTTTATCCAGTTTGCACTCTCCTAACTGGGTCTCCTTCTGGTGTCTGCCCCAGGAACAGGCCTGCCAACTAGTTTTGTCCCAACCCTTCTGTGATCAGACGGCTAGGCTGCTCTAGGTGCTCCAGGCAGGGTGGTTGGAGGGTTTGGGGAAATGGGAGTATGTGGAAGGGTTGCTTTATTGCAGTAGAAGCTAAGGCTGGCCAATAGGCTACACTCACCCCAGATCAGACTTGTGGAGGGAGGAATATCCAGCTCCTCTGCTGGTACATGAACCTGCACTTCACTCTTAGGGAGGGCTCCACTCACTCTCAGAAGAGCTCAGGCCTGCTTGGGCTCAGGCTGCAGACCTTAGCTCAATACCCCTGGATGGTATGCTTAAACGTTGCAGCGTTGGAACCAGGCCAGCAGCTTTGTGCATTGGCTCCTTGAGGCTGAGCACCAGTGGGGGGAGACTCGCTGTTCCCAGGCCACCAGCAAAACATGCAGGTCAGGCAGTGGAGGCTGTGCTGTGCGCGCCCTTTTGGGGTAGCAACCAGGCAAGCATCTTAGGAAGGTCCCTCAGAAAAGGGTGTCTGTGGATCAGATGATGCTCTGTTCTGGTGGTTTCGGCAGCCCTGCTTTCTTCCCGCCTGGCAGTCAGCAGGGGCTAGAGTCACTCAGAGCAAGATGGAGAGCCTTGGGAATACGTGCTTATGCTGCAGTTGCCCCGCAGATTAAACCTGGGCTCCACACAAGTTTGAGCTCTGACTTCTGCCTTACCCTCCAGGCAGTTCCCCTTGCCAATTCAAATGTCTATCAGAGTGTAGGATCTTTTGTAGCTAGGCTTCCAGATGTCTACAGTGGAGTGTGGGGCTCCAGAGTCCCTTTGCTCACCCCTTTTTTAGGACCTGTTCAGCACTTGGAAACAGTCCTGGTGCTTGGCAACCCAGTGCAGGCTTCCCAGCTTCCTTCCTCTTCAACTTCAGTGTCGGCATCACCTCTCCATTGACTTTCAGTGATTTTTGTTTTGTTTGTTTGTTGTTGCTGTTGTCGTTGTTGCTTTTTTCCCAAAGATCTGTTTCAAGTGTGTTGTTTTATTGGATATGGTGGTTTCTCTCAGTGGTAGAGGCATTTTCTAGCTGTGGCTAGTTAGCCATCTTGTCCCTCACCTCCAGGATTTTTTTTTCTTTCTTTTATTTATTTTTTAGAAGTCTTGCTCTGTCTCCAGGCTGGAGTGTAGTGGTGAGATCTCGGCTCACTGCAACCTCTGACTCCCTGATTCAAGTGATTCACCTCCCAAGTAGCTGGGATTACAGATGCCCACCATCACGCCCAGCTAATTTTGTATTTTAGTAGAGAAGGGGTTTCACCATGTTGCCCCGGATGATCTTGATCTTCTGACTTCATGATCCGCTCGCCTCAGTCTCTCAAAGTGTTGGGATTACAGGCGTGAGCCACCGCATCAGTCAGGATTTCTTTTTCCTGTGGCTGAAAAGTATTCATATACCACATAGTATATATACCACATTTCCTTTATCTATTTATCTGTTGATAGACACTTAAGTTGATTTTATATCTTGACTATTGTGAATAGTGCTGCAATAAATGTGAGAGTACAGGTATCCCTTTAATATACCGATTTCCTTTTCTTTGGATAAATACCAGTGGTGGGATTACTGGAGCATATGGCAGTGCTATTTTTAGGTTTTTGAGAAATTTCCGTGCTGTTACCCATAATAGCTGTACTAATTTGCATTCCCAGCTACAGTGTTACAAAAGTTTTCCTTTTCTCTGTATGCTCACCAACATCTGTTGGTTTTTGTCTTTTTAATAATAGCTATTTTTACTGAGATAAGATTATGTCTCATTGTGGTTTTGATTTGCATTTCCCTGATGATTAGTGCTGTTAACATTGTGCTATAGGAATTTGGTGTACACATTATTTTATTACCCAGGTAATAAGCATAGTTCCTGATAGGTAGTTTTTCGATCCTCTCCTTCCTCCCACCTCCCACCCTCAAGTAGTCCCCAGGATCTGATGTTCCCTTCTTTGTGTCCATATGTTCTCAATGTTTAGTTTCCACTTATAAGTATGACTATGCCATGTTTGGTTTTCTGTTCCTGTATTAGTACACTTAGGATAATGGACTGCAGCTCCATTCATGTTGCTACAAAGGATATGATCTCATTTTTTATGGGTGTATAGTGTTCCACAGTATATATGTACCATATTCTCTGTATCCAGTCTACTGTTGATGGACATTTAGGCTGATTTCATGTCTTTGATATTATGAATAATGCTGCAATGAACATGTATGTATATATCTTCATGGTGGAATGATTTATATTCCTTTGGGTATATACTCAATACTAGTATGACTGTGTTTGCTCTAGAAAGTTGTGTACTTTTGTGTGCTTTCATAATGGTAAATATCCTTTTGCTTCCACCAGAATAAACTCCCTTAAGCATTTTTCCATAAGGCCAAGCTTGTGGTGATGAACTCCCTCAGTTTTTGTTTGTCTGCAAAGTATTTTTTTTTTTTAATGAAGGTTAACTTTGTTAGGTGTAATATTTTGGCTAGCAGTTTTTGGAGCACTTTGAATATTTCATCTTCTTTCTTGACCTTAAGATTTCTCCTGAGAAATCCACTGTTAGTCTGATGATGGTTCCCTTGCAAATGACTAGATGTTATCTCTTGCTGTTTTTAGAGCTGTCTTTGACTTTTGACAGTTCAATTATAATGTATTGTGGAAACCTTTTAAAATTGTACTTATTTGAGGAACTCTGAGTTTCCTGTATCTATCTGGGTATCTTAATTTCTTACTAGACCTGAGATGGTTTTAGCTATTAGTTAATTAAATATATTTTCCATTTCTCTTTTCTTTTTTTTTTTTTGCTTTCTGAGACACCCCAAAACTTGAACATGTCATTGCTTTATGATGGCACATATGGTGATGACATGTTCAAGATCTTTTTCATTCTTTTTAATTTAGTTTTTAAAATTTTTGTGTAACTGGGTTACTTCCAAAGACTTGTCTTCAAGTTCTGAAATTCTTTCATCTGCTTGATTTAGTCTGTTACTGAAGCTTTCAAATGTGTTTTGCATTTTATTCCATGAATTCTTTCATTTTAGAATTTGTTTCTTCTTTATGATAATCTATCTTTTTGGTAAATTTCTCATTTATTTCCTGACTTCTTTTTCTAATTTCTTTATATTGTTTATCTATGGTCATTTTCATCTCACTCAATTTCTTTAACATCATGATTGTGAATTCTTTTTCTCTGGCTGTCATAACTTTCTTTTTCATTGGAATCTGCTGCTGGAGAATTATTGTGTTCCTTTGAAGGTATCCTATATGCTTGTTTTTTAATATTTTTCCTGTGTTCTTTTATTTATATTTGTGCCCCTACTGTAACAGTTGCTTCTTCCAGTTTTTTGGATTGGCTTTTGTAGGGAAAGTTTTTTTTTGTTTTTTTTTTTTCCTGAAGTGTATCTACGGTTTTGGTTGGGTAGGATACTTTAGCTGTGTGCAGTAGTGGAGTCTTCATTTAATTTCTCCAGTTGTAAATAACATCAGTGGTGTTTGTGATTTTCTCAGTGGCTTAAGCTGCAGTAGTTAGTGGTAACAACTTGCAAAGTGTTATGGAGGTTTAGAGCTTGCTGAAATTCTATTAAAAATTTTTAAAGGCACATATTCATAATGGTTCTGAGAACTTTCTGTCACTCAAGTGAGGAATGTTGATTTTTTGACAATAGTTTTAGACCAAAAACAACATAATTCTATAGAGTGCTTATGAGTTCACTGCTTTTGTAGAAAATGCCATCACTTTTAGGCTTTATTCTTCACTAAGTAAGTAACAGAGCAAATTTTTTAGTCAATATATTCTTACTCATGAGCATCTTATTATAGGTTATAAATACAAAATAAAGAGGACACTAGGGGAAAACATACTTATATATACAAGTTTAAGATCAAAAATGGGAAATTCTGAGCAATAACTCTCTTTGTGCTATGAAAGTCCTATTTTCCTGTCTACATGGCATCTGAAAGGTAGAGAGAACTTTAAGATCAGTGCAAAAGGAATTCTCCAGTAAAGCAGCAATATAACAACTAAAATTATACTACTTTCATATACACAGATATAATTCAATGTTTTTTTAATTACAAAATCACTGATTTTCAAGGCTAAGGTAGCAAATTCTATTGACCACCCAGCTGTTGCCTGAATAGCTCCAGTGAAAGAATGCATACTTCTGTCTGAAAAAGTCTTCTCTATTGTTAAATATTTATGTCTAAAAGCTATAATTTTTTTCTTGTCTTCTCTTAAAACCCGTCTCCCTCTAAATTCCATACTTGTTAGACTTATGCTTTCTGTGAAAACTTACCATCCATTTCGTCAACTATGTAAAAAGCTGTAAATTATTGAAATGTATGTTCCTAGATCCCCTTGTCTTTGTAGACCAGACATTTTCAGAGCCTTGCTCAGAGATTTGTAGCAAACTCACACGTCTGCACAGTCTATGTTAGTATATGAATCCGTGCAGATGGCTAGGGTAAGATGTAATACAGGAAGTTGGGCCCAGGGCAAGATGGAGAATCCATACCTTATCTGAACAGGGTGGGCAGCAGCTCCCAGCTTCAGTCAAATGTTGCCAAAAGGAAAATGTGGACCTCTGATTACAGATCTTTTAATTCCACCACCTCCCACTCCAAAAGCTAGAAATCTCATTTGTATAAGAAATCTCCTGATTTCTAAATGTTAGCATCCATTGTAAAATTTGTTCAGTTTAGCACTGCTTGAGCCAAATAAAACACATTCAAATGGTCAGATTCTGCTGTTCAGCTGCCAGTTGTGACTTCTGCTTTAATGAATCTAAAGGTCAAACTCATCCAGACCCCCAGGCATCTTCCTTTGGAAGTCCTGTATTTTACCCTTTACATTCTTAAAATATAGTGCATGGAGTTGTCATCAGTCATGTTAGCAATATCCTAAGACTGTCACTACTAATAATTTAATCCAGATTTTATTCTTTCTGTCACTATTTTATCATGAGTACCTCATTTCAATGTGATTAATGAAAATATCCAAATCGTTTTCACATAACTTGCTATGTTTTAAAGAGTTCAAACTCTAAAACATGTTTTAAACTCTTTAAAACATAGCAAGAGGCTCATTACTGAGCTTCCGCAATTGATTTTCCCCTCAGTAATCCAAAATTCACTTGTTTTTGTTATTTTTAAACTTTTGTGTGGCATTTGCATATTTTTAAATAAGTATATTTGCCTTTGAAGAAATAAGAGTTTGTAATGAGTGAACTATAAATTATTTAATTTTTGGGGGTATCACTTACAGAAGAAAGGTTTGGTGGATAACAGCAAAATGACAAATGTATACATTACTCAAACATGTCATTGGGAAGAAGCAATGCTTTTCTTTTTCAGCTCTGTAAGGAAGTGGAATGAACAATTTGGTAAGACAGAAACATGTTGTTTAATTTTGCATTTGGCAGGATAGACTGAATCTCAGTCTGATTATCTGATATAAGCTATTATAATATCCATTAAAAAGTCATTCTGCTAATGGCAACAAATGTGCGAATGCTGCTTCTTTTACAAATGATGAAATACTACTATAATAGTTGTTATTATCTCGTTAGCTAGAATACCAAGCAGTTTTTGTTTTATATATTTTAAGAAATCTGTTGCTAATTTAAGATCACTCTCCCCTGGATGTGAGTAAAAATTCTGAAAAAAGTGAGTTCTTTTATTTTCCTTTTGATAACAATTAATCAGCCTATTTAAGGTGTTCAATACAAATTGGATTATTAAGATGAAGCTAATAAAAACATTGTACCAAAACATGATTGGCTTCAATACCAATTTCTAACAGATTTTTCAGTAGTGTTTACTATTTAGTAATATCTACCAATGAGCCCTACATTCTCATCTCATGTTGACAACTAATTTCATTTTAAGTTTTTATTATTATATATTTGGTCACAGATATTATTGCAAGTTAAAATAGTGATGTTATTTCACCCTCTTCCCCTTTCCCCTGTCTATCTTAAAACTCAATGATGTTTGATATTGGGACTACAGGGGATTAAAATCTGATGATCTGGAATAATGAAATGTATGATAATGAAATTGGACAATTGCAATTCCATTTAGGTTCTGAAATTTAAATTTTACTTTCATCTCTTGATATATTCTCCTACATATATGGAAATACAACCAAAAAGAGAAGCACATTACCCTGAAAGCAGCATAATCATCAGCTCCAACAACAATTTGTTTAAAAAAAAAAAGTCACATTGACTGCTGTTTTACTTTTGTCTTTCTAAGTGTTCCATGTTTTGGTGAATACAATACTATGATTATGAAATCATTTTTATGCAAATCTAAATTTCATGTCAATTAGCAGTCAGGTTTATAAAAGAAAATTGTGGGTCTCAAATTATATATGTAATGTTATAATTGATGTGGTATTTATTCATATCACCTTTTCATTGTGTTAGGGTTTTTTTTAAGTGCTAATAGAAAACTGCACACAGAATGGACTTTGCTAGCACATGACTAGAATGGGGCCTGAGTGTTTGCATCGACGAAGCATATATTACTTCTAAACAGCAATTATTGTCAGTACATTTGCACGAATATGTTAAAGTACTATGTGGATGATTAGAAGTGAAAGCTGTTGAAGGCATAATGTGGCCAAATGACAATTCCAAAGTTACAAGAGTATAGGATACATTCAACAATCTTGATTTCTAAAGGTTAATTTTAAGACAAAAAATCATGTAATTGTTTTACTTAAAATTAAAAACATAGGGAGTAGATTGTCCACTGCTTGAATCAATCAAAGACATTTTTCCTGAAAAGCATGTAATGACCCAGAGAGGAGGAAGCATGAAAAACAGAATATGTTGGTTATTCCAAACATTTGGCTGTGTTGTTATAAAATGACTCAAAAGTTCTGAATGCTTCAGTTTACTTTTAATCAGCAGCATTTCTGCAAATTGGTTAAATTTCACAAGTTTCCAAGCATAATACCCCAGAACTTGAGAAGCTCTGACATTTTTGCACTGCCTGGGTGTGCTTCTAGAAAGGGGAGTAACAAGTGATGTGGCCTCTATCAAGTTCTGTGGATATGATCATAACAGTGAAGCCTTCTGACCTCAGGTGGTCTGAGAACAGCTTGTCATGAGTCCGCAATAAGAACAGAAGTCACATGCGAGCATTTAGAAACTTTTGCAGCACTTTGACATTGCTGCTATATCTAAACATGTGATTGGTGGAATTGTTTGTCAAATCTAGTTATAAATAAGTGAGTTCATTTTCTTTATATTTTGCTTTACTTTTCACTTCCTTTTTATAATGCTTTGTTTTTATTGCATTCCACCAAGTGTGCAATGGATTACAAATAAAAACAAACATAAGGGATAGTTCTTCATCACAAATGGAATGAGAAGCACTGATCTAAATGCCAGCTACTGAGGGAATTGAGTAGTCTGTTACCGTCTATTTAGAACCCATCATGAAAGTGTCATACTTTCAGTGACTACCCTGAACTACTAGATGTTTGGCTTCACTAATGCCAACACTATGGTAAAAATGCTAGTTATTAACTTTTTAATTCACCATTTCTTCCTAGTTTATTTCAGGTTGATTATTTTAGTACAGTGATGGAAAGCACTAAGTGGAGTCTGGAACTAGACTGATGTGTGTTCAATCCTGCCTCGGTTACTCATTGTGGAGGCTCGACTTTCATGTTTTCTAACATCCACAGTATCTGCCTCACAGGGTTGCTGTGAAAATCAAAGGAGGTAAGTTATGCAAAGTACCTGGCATAGAGTGGATGCTCAGTAATGGAGAAGGTTTTGTCTTTTATTTTTTTCTCCTCTGAACACAACAAACAATGGTCAAGTTTTAAAATACATTACTGAAACTAGCTCAGATAATCCTGACCAACAGTTTTTACAAATGTTTGCTGATCTCTCAGTAACATCTTTTAAGAGGAGTACCATATTTTCTTCCTCTATAAAGCCTTTTATAAGTGCATATTGCTATGCACACACACCAAAGGAAAGACACAAATCTGTTAGATTTTTTTTTTCTCTACCTGCTGGGCTCTACTGGAAAGTTATGACAATGGACAAAAGGATAATATCATAAGCCATTATTATTATCTCATCAATGAAATGATTTACAGTGATCATGGGACAAGCTGTGTGCTAATAATGAAGTCATCCCGTACAATTTATAAAAGCCACATATGGTGATGCACCACTTCCTACTGTTTTACATCTATTTATAACTCAATTATCTGATGTTATTGTTAAAGAGGTTGTTTTCAGATTGAACAGTAACAGAGCTAAGCTGATGGCAAAAGAAAAAAAGTCCGTGAAAATGAATTTAGTTTATTCTGTTATGTCTCTGTCTGTGGCCCAGTGCTTAAATTTCTGTGATCTGAACTAGTAGTATGTGTTTGGTTTACACATTAAATGCAGTGTTTACTTTGATTTTCTACTTGCCTGTGGAGGGTTTTTAAATCTGGTGCCATTAGTAACGTGATTGTGTAGTTAGATCCAGTCAAGGAATAAATTAGGCTCATTTAAGATCATTTCTTGTCTGCTGCTAAGATACTGTTTCTGAAATTATCATTATGGTGAGTAATGACCACAAATGTGTTAATGCCCTCAGCAAAATACCTCACTACTCATACTTCCTCAGTGACTCATTGGAAATCTAGGTAGCCATGTTTTCAATTGCTTTTTCTTATATTCCCTTCAGTTTGATCAGTATTATAAATGCTAGTTTTCCTTTAAACTATTGTGTATGTGTGTGTGCACACGTGCACATGTGTGATGCAATTAGTTTGCATGCTTTTAATAGTATTTTAATAATTATTACTTTGAGAGTTAGGGAACTGATTTTGTTTTTTTTTCTAACTTAATCCTGTTATTTGTTGTTTGTTACCCTATCAAATTATTTGGCTTTGATGTAAAAAACAATTAACAGTACAGTGTTTGAATGCCATGGAAATGTACTGGATAAATATTTCCTTAAAGAACATTGTGGCATACTGAAATAAATCAGACTAATCATTGGTGTTCTACATTCATTCTACTGTAGGAAATTATTCTTTATAGTAATGCCTGGTGTATGTTTGGCTTTAATGTAAGTTGATTTGAGGAAGTAAAACAGACTTTGCTATAAGGACACAGCATTACAGGTACTACAGTCTAAGTAGAAAAAAGAATGCCTTAGTAGAGCCTGATGCTATTAATAACACCAGCTAAATAAAGACAAAATTACAATCCTTTATATTAGAATGCATTTAATAATTTTGTGTTTGGAGAGTATTTAATAAATTCAGTAAATGATCTGTAAGACCCTCAAAGTTTGTGTACAATCTCCCAAAATAAGGATGTTTATAAAGGAAAAATGCCAGTGATCGGCACCCATTTTCAAAATGAATAGATAAATCAGTTAATTAAAAGCTTTGAGCACTTTTTTAAAGAAAAGTTATTTATTTAGGCTGTTTTGTGTCAAAAGCAAAGGGATAGTTATCATTTGACATGCTTTTTTTTTTCTGTCCACTTGCAGAATAATGATCAAAAACAGTGATGCGGCCCCATGGAGTGGTCCGGGTTTTCTTTATTCATCTCATAGCCGATTGGAAGCAGGTTCGTGGGAGGGTTGTAGAATAGCATATGGTTACCATCCCTGTAGCAAAAGGGCTCAGACCCAATGCGGAGATGGCGATGAACTCAGGCATCTCATGCTTTTTGTGGTGTGACTTTAGGAAGGCACTTGGTGTGGTCACTCCCACTCTGGGAAATTTGGCAAAATACCCCAGGGCCTTGTACACACAAGTTGAGCCCTGGGTCACCCTGGGCACACTTGACACGGGCTGTATCAGTTGTGGTCAGGCCTGCTGCTGTCATTGTCTCCATGGACCATCACAGCCCTGTTTAAGACTATTTTTTAATGAATAAACTTTATTTTTTAGAGAAGTTTTCAGTTCACAGCAAAGTTAAGCAGAAAGTACAGAGAGTTCCCATGTTTCCCATATCTCCCCACACACTCACAACCTTCCCCACAACAAACATCTTGCACCACAGTGGTGCATTGTTCCAACAAACCTACATTGACACAATCTGGTAACCCAAACTCCATATTTATATTAGGGTTCACTCTTGGTGTTGTACATTCTGTGGAATGAACAAGGGTATGACACCTATTCATTAGTGTAGTATCAAACAGAATAATTTCACTGCTCTAAAACTCTCCAATGCTCTGCCTATTCATTCTGCCTATAAGTCAGAACATGTGGTGTTTGATTTTCTGTTCTTGTGTCAGTTTGCTGAGAATGATGGTTTCCAGGTCCATCCATGTCCCGACAAAGGACACAAACTCATCATTTTTGATGGCTGCATAATATTCCATGGTATATATGTACCACATTTTCCCTGTCCAGTCTATCATTGATGGGCATTTGGGTTGGTTCCAGGTCTTTGCTATTGTAAAGAGTGCTGCAATGAACATTCGTGTGCATGTGTCCTTATAGTAGAATGATTTATAATCCTTTGGATATATACCCAGTAATGGGATTGCTGAGTCAAATGGGATTTCTATCTTTAGGTCATTAAGGGATCGCCACACTGTCTTCCACAATGGTTGAACTAATTTACATTCCCACCAACAGTGTAAAAGTGTTCCTATTTCTCCACACCCTCTCCAGCATCTGTTGTCTCCAGATTTTTTAATGATCACCATTCTAACTGTTGTGAGATGGTATCTCAATGTGGTTTTGATTTGCATTTCTCTAATGACCAGTGATGATGAGCATTTTTCAATATGTCTGTTGGCCTCCTGTATATCTTCTTTTGTAAAGTGTCTGTTCATATCCTTTGCCCACTTTTGAATGGGCTTGTTTTTTTCTTGTAGATCTGTTTTAGTTCTTTGTAAATTCTGGATATCAGCCCCTTGTCAGATGGGTAGACTGCAAAAATTTTTTCCCATTCTGTTGGTTGCCGATTCACTCTACTGACTGTTTCTTTTGCCGTGCAGAAGCTGTGGAGTTTGATTAGGTCCCATTTGTCTATTTTGGCTTTTGTTGCCAATGCTTTTGGCGTTTTGGTTATGAAGTCCTTGCCTACGCCTATGTCCTGAATGGTTTTGCCTAGATTTTCTTCTAGGGTTTTTATGGTGTTAGGTCTGATGTTTAAGTCTTTAATCCATCTGGAGTTAATTTTAGTGTATTGGATAAACAATGAAATGAAGGCAGAAATAAAGATGTTCTTCAAAACTGACGGGAAGGAAGACACAACAAAGCAGAATCTCTGGGACACATTTAAAGCAGTCTCTAGAGGAAAATATATAGCAATGAGTGCCCACATGAGAAGAAAGGAGAGATCTAAAATTGACACCCTATCATCAAAATTGAAAGAACTAGAGGAGCAAGATCAAAAAAACTCAAAACCTAGCAGAAGACAGGAAATAACTAAGATCAGAGCAGAACTGAAGGAAATAGAGACACAAAAAACTCTTCAAAAAACTAATAAATCCAGGAGCTGGTTTTTCAAAAAGATCAACAAAATAGACAGACCACTAGCCAGATTAATAAAAAAAGAAAAGAGAGAATAACCAAATTGATGCAATAAAAAATGATAAAGGGGATATCACCACAGATTCCATAGAAATCCAAACCATCATCAGAGATTATTACAAACAACTCTATGCACATAAACTAGTAAACCTGGAAGAAATGGATAAATTCCTGTACACCTGCATCCTCCCAAGCCTAAACCAGGAAGAAGTTGAAACCCTGAATAGACCAGTAACAAGGTCTGAAGTTGAGGCAGCAATAAAGAGCCTACCACCCAAAAAAAGCCCAGGTCCAGATGGGTTCACAGCCGAATTCTACCAGACATACAAGAAGGAGCTGGTACCATTCCTTCTGAAACTATTCCAGATAATCCAAAAAGAGGGAATCCTTCCCAAATCATTTTATGAGACAAACATCATCCTGATACCAAAACCCGGCAGAGACTCAACAAGAAAAGAAAACTTCAGGCCAATATCCATGATGAACAATAGATGCAAAAATCTTCAATAAAATACTGGCAAGCCGATTGCAACAGCACATCAAAAAGCTTATCCACCATGATCAAGTAGGATTGATCCCAGGGATGCAAGGCTGGTTCAACATACGCAAGTCCATAAACGTAATTCACCACATAAACAGAGCCAAAGACAAAAACCACATGATTATCTCAATTGATGCAGAAAAGGCCTTTGACAAAATCCAACAGCCCTTTATGCTAAAAACCCTCAATAAACTAGGTATTGACGGAATGTATCTCAAAGTAATAAAAGCTATTTACTACAAACCAACAGCCAATATCATACTGAATGGGCAAAAACTGGAAGCATTCCCTTTGAAATCTGGCACTAGACAAGGATGCCCTCTCTCACCACTCCTATTCAGTATAGTACTGGAAGTTCTAGCCAGAGCAGTCAGGCGAGAAAAAGAAATAAAGGGTATTCAAATAGGAAAGGAGGATATCAAATTGTCTCTATTTGCAGATGACCATGATTGTATATCTAGAAGACCCCATCATCTCAGTCCAAAATCTCCTGAAACTGATAAACAAATTTAACAGTCTCAGGACACAAAATCAACGTGCAAAAATCACAAGCATTCCTATACACTAGTAACAGACTTAAAGAGAAACAAATCAAAAACGAACTGCCATTCACAATTGCTATAAAATTTTTACAGGTCCTCTGAGGCTTCTGTTCTGTTCTATTGGTCTATATCTCTGTTTTGGTACCAGTGCCATGCTGTTTTGATTACTGTTGCCTTGTAGTATAGTTTGAAGTCCGGTAGTGTGATGCCCCCTGCTTTGTGATGATGATAGACTGGATAGGAAAAATGTGGTACACATACACCATGGAATATTACGCAGCCATCAAAAACGATGAGTTCACGTCCTTTGTAGGGACATGGGTGAACCTGGAAACCATCATTCTCAGCAAACTGACACAAGAGCAAAAAATCAAACACCGCATATTCTCACTCATAGGAGGGTGTTGAACAATGAGAACACATGGACACAGGGATGGGAGCACTACACACTGGGGTCCATTGGGGGTAAATGGGGGAGGGATGGGGGTTGGGAGGTGAGAAGAGATAGGATGGGGAGAAATGACAGATACAGGCGAGGGGACAGAAGGCAGAAAACCATACTGCCATGTGTGTACCTATGCAACAATCTTGCATGTTCTTCACATGTACCCCAAAACCTAAAATGCAATAAAAAAAAATTGAATGAGAAAAAAAAATTTTACAGGTCCTATTTTAAAAGTATTATACATGAAGACTAAACTATGCAAATTGTGCTAACACTATTTTATACCTCATATTTTTATTAATCAAACTTGCTATTTTGAGTCAAAATCATTACTGTTTCAAGGTACCTGTTGTTAACTGAAATTTAGTACAGGCATTAAAAAAGTAAGATAGCCTCTTAAGCTATACATAATTATTTGTTGGTTAACTATTAATTGGCTCATGATTAAATTTTCTAGGAGCAAAATAATGAAACCAGGATTCTGAGTTTATTTTTTTTATTTGTGAGAAACTTTCATATTGGGTTAACAAAAGGTAACTACATTTTAGCGGTATAAAATTATTTTGACAGGACTATTAATCATCCTCAAAATAAAACAGATAAAGTTTACTGCTAGTAACAGCTTGTTTTGTAATAATCACTTGGGAACATTTTTCCTAAACCCTAATTTCAATAGATATTGGTTTAATTTATCAGAATTTCTCATATTTGTATTTTCAGGTAAGGCATTGAGTTATTACTGAAACACAATGGTGTCTGAGTTCTTATGTATTACAAACTGAATGAACAGATGGAACCAAAATTATATCTCATTCTAGTGAAAATGACAACAACATTTCTTTCTTTAATAACATCCCAGGGGAGGCCCAAACTGATTTGTACTATGTTCTCTATTTGTATAGTTAATTAATCCAAAAGAAGCATTTATTAACTTTAATTTTCTAGTCTGTTTAATTTTTAAAATTGCCTCTTAAGATTGTATATTACTTAGCAGACAAGAGCCAAAGAAGTTGATGTGGGAAGTAAACTTTACTTAATAAGGGACTGTATTAACATATTTCCAACTATGGAAACCTATAGCTTCTTCTTCTCCCTTCCTTTTTCCCCTCACTCTCCTCCTTCCTCCTTTTCTCTTTATACATAGATATATGTATATAAGGGAGAGGGCAGTTGAAATAAAATGAAATTGGATGTTGTGTTAATTTCCTATTGCTGCTTTATCAAATGACCACGACTGTAATGGCTTAAAACAAAGAAAATTCATTTTCTTACAGTTCTGGAGGCCAGATCTCCAAAATGGGTCTTACTGGGCTAGAATCAAGGTGTCAACAGGGATATCTTCCTTTCTGGAGGCTCTAGGGGAAAGAGTTTTACTTGACTTTTAATATAATATTAAGATGAGACTACAAAATGAAATTAACTGTTTGAATGACAATTTAATTTAACACCTTACCTTAAAGTTATCCTTTTACAAAAGCTCATGATTATATAAGGGTTAAGATTCAAAGGTTGGACATTTGTACTGTGGTTTCAGATTCAGAACCTTTTTAGATTTAACCCATTAATAAGGCTTACAATACAAGTTACCTTATCTCAAGTTATTGATAATAGAATAGAAACCCGGTGACTCTACTGAACCATATTCTTCCTGCAACCAGATATTCTGTAAATTTCTTATTGCTTGCATTCTCTATAGATGCTGGCCTGAAAAGTCACATATGATGAGAGCATAGCAGGAGTAGTAGCCTTTTCATTTTCCTCAAACTTTCAGCCAATAGTTTCTGGATATCAGTAATCGAGTCAACAGATAGAAGAAAAAGTGATTCTCTCAAAATTCTATGACCTCAATAGAGTGCAAAAGTAATGAATGCATTCCTCAAGAGAGGTTATGTGGTCAAAGTAGCAGCAAGTTCAAATTTGTCTGGCAGCTCTGGATAATAGAAAGTTATTCTGATTCTATACCTAAATGAATTTATTTGTTTTCTGTTTGCAAATGTAGTACATATAATGAGCCACGTGTACATGACAGTTGATACATAGATTTGATAGAGGGTTCATACTTTGGTGTACTTAAGTGAATTATATCAATCACTCTAACATACTAGAAATTTAAAGATTTGCAAACATGTATTTTAAGAATAAAATACAAGAAGGCAGCATTGAATGGTGGTTAAAAAGAACTGACTCTGGATTCAGACTGCTTATTTTAAATCTAGTTCCACCAGTTACTCATGATTATTTTGCCTCTTTATACCTCACATTCTCTACCTGCCAAGTGGACATACTAATAGTTCTTATTTTATAGGGTTACTATGAGGAATATATGAAGAATAAGTGTGAACAATGTAGCACATAGTCTGTACTTGAAAAACAATCCAAAATATTAACTACTGTTTCTATATATAAATTGACTTATGATATGTGTTTAATCTAGAGTTATAAGTGGAAAATTCATGTTCAAGAAAAGAAGTTATGAATTTTTCCAATTAAACAAGTTTCAAAAGAAGAAGTAGATTTTGTCAGTTTCTTGTTTTAAGCCAGCATCAACTTTTAGCCTGAAAGCTTCAAAAAATAGAAAAATAACTATGATTTTGTTAACTGTAACTCTTGCATGCAAATACCCAAAAAATTCAGCAAAGAGACTTAAGATGTTCCAAGATTTTATTAAACAAACATGTGCATTGTAGTATTTGAAATTCTTAATTTATTAAACTTTGGCTTTTATGTTAAATTTAGCTTTTATTTTGATAGAACACAAATCTAAAAAGATATTTGCTTATATAAATTGACTTTAAGTAGTGCAATCATTATATTCCTTCTGATGCCAGTCATAAATATTTTTAACACCTAGCACTGTATCCAAGTAGAAAGTGAGATTCTGGTCTCAGTTAAAGTCTAGTTATAGTGTGAACACTTCCAAGTGCATGTCCTCTGCCAATTAATCACATCAGGGAGCCAAATGTACTGGGTTCAGGAAGTCAGTGAAAGGAGACATTTGTTGTAGAGATTAGACACTAATACCTGGGCAGTTCAGCGGAATGTACTGAAAGATTTTTCCAGAAAAGGGGAAAATGGTGTTAGTAAAAATTATCCTCAGCTATGCAATGAGTTGTTATCCTGTATTATATACATCTCTATCCCTGTCTCCTTGATTAGGCTGTAAATATCACTTTCTCATTTGTTATGAAGATTGATTTTTCTTTCATTGTTTCATCAGTCTAGGTTTTTATTTTTCTTTTCCTCATAGCATGATGATTTTTTCTATTGTTATTAATGAGTAGTTTTCTTAAAATATACAGCAAATTTGCAGTCAGGAAAGGATAAAGTCATAGAATCAATGGAACACAATTTGGACAGAGCTCTGGAATCTAGTCTTCATGGTATGTGATGATTTTGAGTTATGCTGGAATTCCCAGACTCTGCTTCACATGTAATATGTAGCAAAGGAACCTGATGTTTAGATGAAGAAAATAATAAATACAATGAAATAATGTAAGAGAAAAGCCATGGTAGAAATCCCTTTTCATTATTAATAATAGTAAACCATTTTACAGAGTCATACTGGTCCAAACAACAGAGAGCAAGAGTGAATTATGAAAGTACTGTGTTAATTCATGATGTTGAATCTGAGTTTTTACCATGGGTTGCAAGACCACATGTCAGGCTTTTCCTTGAAGTGTATCATTATTTTTTGTCTTCATGGGGTACAAACTGATGCTTTTATTTTCCATGGTACATGATAACATTTGAGCTGGATGAAGAAAATCTGTTCTTTGAATTGTGCATTCTCCTGATGATGTGACTGTCAGCCTAAAGTTTATGTTATCATTATTGGTCATTGCAGTGACTAAGAAAACCTTTACATGGAAAATTCACAGTGCTTTGGGTCTAACCAGGAAATGTGATTGCAGAATACTGAGACTGGAAGACGACATATCTTGTACATTGTGTTGAGAATTGTAAAACCATAGATGAATTGATTATGCAGACTTGGGATGAAAATACTTTTGATGCATGAGACTTCCCAAGAGGCCAACTTTCTGTTATGTATCTAGTACTTCACTTTTTAACTCATTTAACTCCTGAAAAAAAAAATTCATGCCAAAACATTTCTGTTTTCTTTAAATGACCATGTCAATTTCCACCTTATCTGCAGTAATATTTTCAAATATTAAACTTGACTGCTCAACCTGTGTCAGAACATATTTCGTGAATAATATTCTAACAATGTAAAAAAAAAGAACACTTATTCAATTTGTTTTAAGTCTC
The DNA here is from genome assembly GCF_048565385.1 of Saimiri boliviensis. Classification (NCBI taxonomy): domain Eukaryota; kingdom Metazoa; phylum Chordata; class Mammalia; order Primates; family Cebidae; genus Saimiri; species Saimiri boliviensis. The sequence goes on from NC_133459.1 coordinate 69,492,437, forward strand.
CTTGTTCTGGATACCCCTTCATCTCATCTCAGACTAACTTAATTATCATTTGTTTTATGTAGTTTTCTCAAGGGGTAGGTCCTTTCTTTAGCTACTGAATGCCTTCCCTCATTTGCTCAGTTATGCCTTCAAATGTACACTATGTAAGTCAGATCACAAATAGCACTTATATTCAATAGCACAAATTGGCATGTATAAATAAAATACTAGAAAAATGTAATTCTGTTGCAAAGCTGCATATGTTGCACGACTTCGTTGACTTTTTGTTTCGGTACATTTTCACTAAGATGATCATATAATTTATTACTCACATCAGAACACTTAGAAATTGAAAGAGGGAGGTATTAATAATTATGCCAGGTCAACAGATGCAAACTGAGACAATCCTAGGCAAATGGTAACTAAGAGCAAGCATCTACAAGCTATGTCCCATGGACTATATTTAGACCACTTCCAGTTTTTCAACAGCCCACAGCTAAGAATGATTTATGCGTTTTTAAATGGTTGGAAAAACACCAAAGAAAAATATCTCATGACGTGAAAAATGATACAAAATTTAAATTTGAGTTTCTATAAATAAAGTTTGCTTGGTATACAAATATATCAAATCACATATATATTATCTGTGACTGCTCTCATGCTAAAATGGCAGAAATGAATAGCTGCAACATACCATCTTGTCTAAAATATTTACTGTCTGAATCTTTATAGAGAAAGGTATACTGATCCCTGATGTAGAGTAATCCTAACCTTTTCCCAAGTTAGACTATTAGTTTCAATAAGACAAGATCCTTTCAAGCTCTTTCTTTCTAATAGTGCATGTGAAAGAGCGTATCTAAAAATAATGTTTCTATGTTGTTAATGCTGATGTTGATAATGATATTTCTAGTGATGTATTTCTCTCCTGTGTAGTTTTGTATTGAGTAGAAACTCTCCCTGGTCACATTTTTATTTCATCATAAAGTTTGCAAGATATTTTCATCCTTTGACAACATACTTTTGCATGTAAATATTCAAGTTATTAATTTTTATATGAATTTTAGAAGTACGTGCTTCTTCAATAATCAGTTTCCCAGTATTTCTATTTTCTCTGACAATAAATTACTAGTAGCACTTTAAAACAGTTTTAGTTTTTGTCTGAATGCTTCACAAAGTGTGGGACAGAACAGTATTTCAGAGTAATTAATTCTGTGTCTTTGATATCAAATCAAAGGGGATATAAGAATTCTTCTACCTCGTTATTCAGTAGGCCAAATGTCTCCTTTAAAGTAGTATTTGTTGGCTAAGTAACAGGCCAAGAGTTTTCTTAGTAATAGGCACAGTTGCTCTTGAGCCTCTTGCACAATTGTTGTCTAGTAAATCTATCTAAACTTTATGGTTATTGAGACTCTTCACCATCTTCCAGATTAGGTTGATTCTGTCATCTGGCACATATGGTACATTCTGAAGAGCTACAGAATATAAAATCCATGTAATTACAAAATGAGAATTAATTGGAGATTAAATTACCAGTCGAATAAGAACAAAGTTATTGTCCTTGTACCTTTTGTTTACCTATTTGGTATCCGAAAATCAACATTTGTGAAATACGGTAATACAGTACAGTTAGCAAATGACAGCCAGTGTGATCTGGAAACCTGCTAGAAATGAGATCTGAATTAGTATTCCTTGGCCCTGAAAATATGTCATTCGTGTCTTTTCATTTCTAATACTAATTACTTATAATAATTTCAGGTTTTAGCGTTAAAAGAACCCTTCATGTATAGGGTACTATAGAACTATTCAGTTCATGTGCCAACCCTAATTAAAACCTATCTCGGAATTCATTAAATCTGGCCCAACTGTTTAACATCTCTTACAGCACTGCACCTTTAGATGAAAAACACTGCACCCTCCATTTTTTCCTTTTCAGTTTTTGTTGTCTAATTAATGGAAACCATTAATTTGGAGGGATGAATTAAAAATGGAATGAATAGTATAGGCTTTGTGCAATTCTCTACAGATTTCCTATGCCATAATCAAGGTGAAAAAAATGCTTATTGCAAATGTCTTGAGCTGACAGAACTATATATTTATAATCAATAAGTCTGTGGTAACTAGTGAAAATAAAATGTATCATGAAGATAAAATTAAATGAATGATAGAATCCAAGCTTTAATGATTTTTTAAAAATCCTAACTTTAGTTCCCAAGTCCATGCGAGTCAACGGGAAATAAAACTCTTCTTTTTTTTTTTTTTTCCTTTTCAGCAAGGAAAATTACTGAATTAAAATACTTCAACATTTTATACAATTTTTAGTATGATGATGGGACTTGGTTGAAGAATACTTCCAGTAGACATTATAAATAATATGATAGAAGTACTGAGTCTTGCTATTCAGAGATAACAACAAAAAAATATGACTTACTGAGTAACTGAGAAAGAAGTGTCTATACTTTCCATATGGGCAGAAGTGTGAGCACTACTGTCTTTTTACATATGTACCAAAGTCATTTGCCTTACATTCCAGAGGATAGCTTTGAGAAGGAGCCCACAGGCAAAAGCCTGACTCCTGTGGGTAATAATTCTCAAGGCGATTCACAAAAAAGCCATTGCCTTAGCTTTGCACAGGTCATCAGTTAGAGGCTAAACTGTAATGTTCTGCATTATTTCTTTAAAGAGAAGGAACAAATTTTTAATTCCTTGTTGGTTTTCCTGGGAATTCTCCATCAATACATTTTAGAGATATTTAGGATGAAAATATTTAGTTTCTTCTCTTGGTTCTATCTTTAGTCATAAGTAATACATTCTTTGTTTGCAGAAAGTCTCCCAGTAGATTCACATTTAAATCTCCGTCCCAAAATATCCTTTTGAAGGGGCTACATTGTGTGGGGTATATACTCCGGGGTTTGTCGTCATGCACCAGGAAAATTTAGGACATGGATACACACAAGGGGTTTAGGAGCAGATATTCAATAGGGAGAGGAGAAGAGAAAGTGGAAACAGTTATCTTCATAGACAGAGAGGTCACTGAGTGGAAAGGGCCAGTTGGCAAATGCGCAGATTTTATAGTCCAGTTTGAAGAGGTGATATCTGATTTACACAGGGCTCACGAATTGGTTCTATCAAGTGTGAGGCTTACATAGGCTGGGCTCCCCACCCTAATCTTATTATGCAAATGGACTTTCCTGTTGATTGGCTCCACCTTGTCTGCTCCTTGCAGTATTGGAGCCACCAACTTGAACATGTCTAGTTTTATTTGTTTGTTTGTTTGCTTGTTTGTTGTTTGAGACAGAGTCTCACTCTGTTGCCCAGGCTGGAGTGCAATGGCACCATCTCGATCTCAGTTCACTGCAACCTCTGCCTCCCAGGTTCAAGTGATTCTCCTGCCTCAGTATCCTGAGTAGCTGGGATTACTGGTACATGCCACCATGCCAGGTTAATTTTTGTATTTTTAGTAGAGACAGGGTTTCACCAGGTTGCTCAGGCTGTTCTCAAACTCCTGACCTCATGATCTGCCCACCTGGGCCTCCCAAAGTGCCGAGATTACAGGCGTGAGCCACCGTGCCGAGCCAAACATGTCTAGTTTTGATTTCCTGCTGGCATTCACTCCTGCAAGCTCCCAGCTTGCTTGTTTTTGTCTGCAGCTTGACTTTACAGGCTGCTCTCCATTAGAAGGAAAAATAATTTGGGATTGCTTTTCATTAAAAAGAAACGCCTTACCAAGGACTCCCATGCCCTTACTGTCTGCCTACCTGATTTCTTAACTCCCATGTCACTTTCAGCTAAAATACTATGAAGACCTGGAACCTGAAGTGTTTTCATGGGAAAAACCTATCTTGGAACATGATACAATACACACCAACATCCTACAGTCTCTGTTCTCATTCCAATATTGCTCCTGGAACTTCTGAATACAAAATTCTTTATACTAGTCATTTAATATAAATGCAAAAGATAATTTAACTCAATGTTACTGTACTGTCTCAATGAAAAACTTACATTGTTACATAACACGTTTCTTTTAATGATTAAATATTTTATTAAAGATACAATGTTGATTTTAGTGTTATTATGACTTCTTAGTAAATTTTTAAAAACTTTATGAGAATGTCTCTACATTCTCTTCTACTTCCCTGGGTCTTGAACGTTTACCAAGATTGGAATGGATATATAACAACGAAAACTGCTTAAGTGCGTTATGAGGAAGGCAGACACAAAGGGAAGCTCAAATTGCGTGTTTCTGAACACGTGATTTAAAAAGCTAGGGCAAAATGTGTCTTTACTTTTTCAAAATTATAGTATTTGCTTCCTATTTTTACTTTGGAAGTCATGCTATTAATAGTACAGCAAGAGTTTGCAGAAAATGGAATTCTCATATACATTATATATTTCACAAAAGTCAGACTTTGTTATCTTCATCTTCTCTATCATGAAACCTTAAAAAAAAACCCCAAAAAACAGAAATTCACTCTACAAAATGTAATAATCCTTTAGACGTACTAGTTATGGTAGAAACTGGTTGGCTGCTAATCAAGCTGTTTTTCCTTTCTGCTGTTCGGCAGCTGGGGTTCATTGCTAAATTATTCTTGAAGTTGTATATGGCAATGGCCATGTGACTAATGTCCAGCTCACTGGCCCACATGTTGTGGGTGAAAGTGATGTATCCTACTTCTAGGCCTGGCTCAAGAAATCAAAGAGAATTTAAAAAGTACACAAATTTTGGAACTGAAAGATTTGGAAATATACCTGCCACTACACTCCCAAAAATCGGGACCAGTAACTATGAGACCCAGCTCTATGATAAAGATAAGATTAAGGGTGTGGATTGCTACAGAAACAGGAATCAGGCTTTCAAAGCCTCTACAATAGCAAAGGAAGACCTAATCTTCCATACCAATCTCAGGTGTGTCTATAGAGGATGATGATCAAGGAAGATTTTTCAATAGCCTGGAAGGTGGGGGCCAGGGAGAGCAATGGGTAAGAGAGAGTTCCCAGAAATTAGACGCAGTCTCATAAAGGAATTTTCTCCTCCAAATGTGTAGAAACCCTTCAAAATGTTTCCCTGTAAGATTTTATAAATCCTTGCCACAGTCACCTTTTTTTCTCTTTTGAATGGAAGCTTTTAATGTAGTTAATTATGATCTTTCACTACCTTTATAAATTGAGTATGTGATGTGGAAGTAAAGGGTGGAAGTGGAATTGCCAGATAATGAAGAGCCACATTTGGACTTAATGAAGAGTTTTCACATCACTAGAAAATACTGGACTTTGATCCGGATGTGGTCACTGATAGAACTTTGAGGGAATGGGAGCATGTGTTCGCTATGTGACAGCAAAAGAAAATTGGTATTTAGTGACTAAAAACAGAATGTGAAGAGACTGGATACATTTAACAAAATCTATTTTTCCTATGTTTCTGATACACATCTTCCAACCTTTCTTAACAATAGAAAATTTGGCCAAAAGTCTGAAGTCTGAGTGCTGGCCTATTGAATTGATACGGTTTGACCAAATCTCATGTTAAATTGTGATTCTGGGTGTTGGAGTTGGGGTCTGATGGAGGGTGATTGGATCATGGGGGTGAACTTCCCCCTTGCTCTTCTTGCGATAGTGAGTGACTCCTCACAAGATCTGGTTGTTTAAAAGTGTGCAGCACTTCCCCCTTTGCTCACTTTCACCTGCTCTGCCATCATAAGACATGCTTGCTTCCTCTTCACCTTCCACCATGATTGTAAGTTTCTTAAAGCCTCCCATCACACTTCCTGTACAGCTTCCAGAGCTGTTAATTATACCTCTTTTCTTTATAAATTACCCAATTTCAGGTAGTTCTTTAAAGCAGTGTGAGAATGGACTAATGCAAGAATATAGATATGATATATGTCATATCTAGGCCTAGCCTAATAAAAACTTCCTGCATGTTTCTCTACTCTCCTTCGTTGCCTTTTGTTCGATTTTAAATGCCTAAGTTGACCATAGAAGCCATGTTTTAAAGCTAGCAGAGGCTTCATCAGCCTAAGTCCTTGAATACTTGCATGGAGGAGAAAACCTCTCACCTCAACTATGCTATTTGGCTTTTGTGTAAATGAGAAATTTCCATAGAGATAAGCCACTGAGAGTTCAGCATTATGTGTTTTGTAAGGTAGGATACTTAAAAAATGCAATAGTCAAACAGTTTTTTTAAATCCAACTGAAAATAGTATTTCATAAGATTAAGAAATCCAGCAGTTTTTTGCTAATTTTAGTCAAGATTATGTTTAAAATTATACAATTTTGCATTATGTTATCATCTCAACCACTAAGCAACTATTCTGTTTTTCAATAGTATTATTGTTGTTGACATTAAAAGCTAAGGGAATTAATTTCTTATATTTTGATGTGCTGTGGCCTTGAATGTTTGTGTCCCCCCAAAATTCGTATGTTGAAATCCTAACCCTTAATGTGATGATATCAGGAGGTAGGGCTTTGGGAGATGATTAAGTCATGAAAGTGGATCCCTCATGAATGGGATTTGCTGCCTCATAAAAGAGGCCCTGGAAAGCTCTGTCCACCCCTTCCACCGCACAGAAAGTGAGAAGTCACCATCTGTGAACCAGGTAGTGGGCCTTCCTCACACATCAGATTTGCCGGCACCTTGATCTTGGACTTCCCCGCCTTCAAAACTGTGAGAAATAAACTTCTTTTGTTTGTAAGCAGCCCCATTTATAAACAATGGAACAGAACAAAGTAAGACACAATAGAAACATTTTGTATAAATTTCTAGAAGAAAATAGAACATGAGATTGTGAAAATTACAATATTACATCTAAGATGGGCCATTTGTATATCAGCAAATTCCTTGGTGGACTAAATAATGCCAATTAAAAATATAAAGGCAAAAAAATGAGTGTTTGACAATGATTAAAAATAGGAAAGGTTTAAGAACAAATAGAAGAGTAACTGGGAAACACATTTCTTCACGGCAGGAATGTTGGCATCTCATAAGGCTCACCTTTAGATCTGCCACCACCTTGACATCCCAACTGAAATTTTGGCCTGGGTAGAAAGCAGTCAGGACATTGTGCCAGGCTGCATGCCTTGATATATTGCTTTTCTCCTCCTTTCAGTTTAAAGAGCCTCTGATTTGGCAAAAGCCATGCATATTTCCACATTTCCTTTGTAGTAACTTCCTCAGAACCCAGGCAAGCAAATATTTAGTAGTGGTACTAATTTTTATACTGCTGAATCTCTATGTTGTATATTATTAATTTAAGAAATATTGATTGAGAATTTATTTTGTGTCAGGCACTGCTTCTAAATATTAAAGAAATGAACAAAACATACACAAATCCTTGCCATCAGTGAGCATAGTCTAATGAAAAAGAAAGAAAAAAAGATAGTGTTTAGTGTTAGTTATAATTACTAAAGAGAAACAACAGAACAAAGAAGGGGCATACAAATAACTGAGCTGGAAATAAAAATTTTAGAAAAAGTAAAATTTCACTGAAAATGTGAAAGTTTAATAAAAACTGAAGAAAGATGTCTGTCCAAGCTGATACACTTAAGGTTAATTCCAAGTAGAAAGAACAAGTGCAAATGCCTGAGATGGCAGCATGCCTGGCACATGTAAGAAGGCTGGAGAGACTGGAGTCAAATATGGATGAAGAGTTGTAGCAGATGATAAGAGAAAGATGATAGGTCACCTAGGACTTTGTGATTAATAGCAAAAAGTTTGGTTCCACTTAAAGTGACATGGAGAGATACTCAAAAGTTAGGGAAATAATCTGACCTGACAAGATTGCTACAGCTCCAGTGTTGAAAATAAAGTGAAGAAGCCTCAGCTAGAATTAAGGTGACAAGTTAGGGGGTTATTACACAAATCCAGGCAAGATATGAAAAGTGAAGGTGCCTCTAAGTTATCAAATTCTTGGTGTAATTTGAAGCTAGACTTGACAAGGTTTGGTAATGGATAAGATGTGTCTTCTGAGAGTAAGGGAAGAGTCAGAGATGGAGTCAGTCCAATTTTTTTTTGGTCTGGAACAACTGAAATAATTGAATTATCCTTTACCTGAGATGGTCTGTTACACTGTTTTTGAATTGCTACAAAAGCATATCAGAGACTGAGTAATTTATAAAGAAAAAAAGTTTAATTGGCCCACAGTTCCGTAGGTTATAAAGGAAACATGATGCTGGAATCCTGCTCACCTTCTGGTGAGGCCCCAGGAAGCTCCTGATCATGGCAGAAAGTGAAAGGACAGCAGGCATGTCACATGGCAAGAGAGTGGGGGTGAGGCCGCAAACTTTTAAACAACCAGATCTCATGGGTGAACTCAGCAAGAACTCATTTATCATGAAGGGATGATGCTAAACTAGTCATGAGGGATCTGCCCAGTGATCCAATCACCTCTCACCAGGCCCTACCTCCAACCGTGGGAATCACATTTTAACATGAGATTTGGAAGGAGCAAACATCCAAACCGTATCAGATAGGGAAGTCCACAAGAGGAGTCAGTTTAGAGGGAAATATGAAGAGTTCAGATCTGAGATATTTAAGTGTGGGATGTTCTCTAAACACTACAAGTAAGGATGCTGAATGGGAGGTTGGGGTAACAGTCTGGAGTTCAGTACAGGATTCTGGGCTGCGATACAGATGTGGAGCAGCACACAGAGGCTGTTTCAAGCTGAGATGTTGAATGATATCACTTAGGGATTGCGTGTAACAGGAAAAGAGAAGCAGTTTCAGAACAGCACTATGACTTTTAGTTATTTGAAAGAAAAGGAGGAACTATCAAAAAGAATTTGAAAAGGAGTGGCCAGAAAGATGGAAGAAAAATGAGGCACACAGGTTTCATGGAAACCAAGTACAGAAAATGTTTCAGGGAGGCATGAGTAATCTATCAATCTTACCAAATGTTGCTGACAGGTTCAGAGATGGAGTCTCAGTTGATTTTGGGAAAAGTGAGTGAGGATTCTACATTTACCTGTTATCCTTAACACTCAATAAGTTCTGTTTCCACTATATCATTTAGACCAACTTAAAATGTGATATGAATTCATTCATTCATTCATTCACCAATCATTTTTGAATGCATACTTTTACTAAACACTGTACTTCTATATAAATATGAGGGACTCCTAATTTCTCAGAAATTATGTTTGGAGTTAGAAATGTGGAGATTAGGAATGACAGTTTTACCAAAGTGATGGGGACAAAAACCTGATTGGAATGGAATCAACAGACATAGTAAGTGTAAATAGTTGGAGAAAGTGAATATCAACTTTTCAACTGATGTATACAAGTGATAATATTTTCACCATAAATTAAAATGGATTTTACTATCTTGACACACATTGTTGCAAATGAAGACTCAAGCTATAGTTATCAAATATTTATTGCAGTTTATAATCAGCATAAAACTGTCACATTGCAAGATCAAGCTTCAATGTCATCTCTTTTGTGAAATCTTTCCTGCCTCCATCAGTTAATCCCTTTTGTTATGTTTCCCAAACACTTTATAAATACATTTGCAATACTACATTGTCTTGTAATAATTTATTTATTGTGTCTGTCTCTTCCATTACACTATGAGTCCCTCATATTTATATAGAAGTACAGTGTTTGGTAAAAGTATGCATTCAAAAATGATTAGTGAATGAATGAAAGAATTCATATCACATTTTAAGTCAGTCTAAATGATATAGTGGAAACAGAACTTATTAAGTGTTCAGGATAACAGGTAAATGTAGAATCCTCACTCACTTTTCCCAAGATCTAAAGCCTTGTACTTCAGGGAAATAAAGATGCATATTTCTCTGAGTGTAGCCATGTATTGTCCCTTTTACTATAAATAAAATACAAGATAATAAATGTGCATCCACCTAACTATGATGCTTTCATTTTATTTTGTTTGTTTCATATTACCAATTTTTACACTCTAATTTTCTCACAATAACCTTCAGATTATGAACTCAGTACATACACAGATAATAACAGATGATCTAGGTAAACTTTTTTTACTCTGGGACAGAAATCTGGAATTTGGTTCATGGATTTTTTTGAGAAACTCCATGTCCTCAGAATTTACCAGTGCTCAAACTAACATTATGACAATGTTATTTTAAAAGAGAAGCAGTTATCCTGCTTTGAAATACTGGATTGTTCTGTGAAGCTACTCTCCTAAGGGTGATTAAATTTTATATTAATTTTTAATATGACTCTTTTATAGTTTGCTCTCACACATGATTATGTTAGTAGCACTGAATTAGAGTACAAGAAAAATATCCATTAAAACTAAAATATTAAATGTGTATATAAAATCTTTCATGCCACTCTACGCAATTAATAAATAATTGTAGTGGAAGCCAAATTACTACTAAGAAAACCCTTACCAGAGCCATGTACTGGAATAAATGTATAGGTTCAAGGCAGTATGCTATCTCTACTGTAAGGAACATTGGAAAAATATTTTTATGATGATAAATTTTTATTTGCTCATTTCTATTCTTGCTCTTATAAAGGAAATTTAAAGCAAAGAAATTCTTTGTATTTTTTTTTCTACCAAGAAATGTTGATCTTAAGGGAGAAAAATTAAATCTGTCTGTCTATCATCTCTCTCTCCCCAAATTGAAATTTTAATCTTTATAAAAGATTAACTTTAAAATTTCTATCAACTCCACTACAGTTTTCAAGACTACATCAAATAAAATACAAAATTTGGATGAATTGTTTAATATATTTATTTTAATGAGGAGTTAGAGAATTTGGGTATAGAAAGCACAATACCAGTTGTGTGTTAAATCTGTTCTTCTATGGGGTGAGACTGTTTATCTATCTCTATGGGGAGAGTCACCCTCTCCTTGAGAAAGGTAGAGGGAAAAGTAAAGGGGACATTGTCTTACACATTAGGTACAAGATCAGCCACATGGAGGTAAAGCGTGAAGTGGGCTCTTAAGATACCCAATTCTAGTCCTTGGATCTTGGATGGTATTTCTGGACCTGCCTGATCCAGAGGGGATACCACTGCTCTGAAGGGTGAGTCCCAGGCCAGGCAGCATGTACCATAAGCTGATTGAAGAACCCTTTAATGTTAAAGGAATATCAATGGTATCCTGGAAGTACTCCTCATGGACCTGTGAGAGTGGTGGCCATGGGATGAGGCTCCTCTGCCTGTGAAAAAATAAAGGTAAGAGCAGGAAGGACTGTGTCTTGTGGGTTGACTGCCAGCTCAGCCACAGTACAATAAAACACCAGATCGACATCTAAGGTTTTCTGACTAAAGTCTCTGGCTCTCAGGTGGCACTTATTGACCCACTCAGAGTCTGGGGAGCTCATCACATTGAAGAAAGGAAACATGCCTGGCTGCCTTTATCACCTTCTGATTGTGGAGCTCCGGGGCTTTGAGTGAACATAGGCAGTAGCCAGATAACGGTTACAGTGAGTCTTGGGCAAGACCCAGTGCTGTGCTGCTTTCAGATCTGACCCAGTGCAGTCCCAGTGGTTGGGGCCACAGAGGTGTTTGTGGCATCCTACCCTCAGCTACAGACAACATAGAAGACAGAGGGAGACTCCATTTAGTTGGGAGAAAGTAAGGGAAGGGAACAAGAATATCTGCTTCGTAATCCAGAGAATTCTTTCTGTTCTTATCTATGACAAAGAAGGTGGTACCTCTATGAGTATATAAGAACCACAGTGTTACTGTGCTTGGGGTGCCCCTTAATGTAGATACAGCTTACATCATAGAACCCAAATCCTTTTAAATATCTGGAAAACATTCCAAGAAGGACAGGGACAAAGAAGCTGGACTGCAAAGACCATAATAAATACCTAATTCTTCAGTGCACAGACATAGACAAACACCTATAAGCATCAAGACCTTCCAAGAAAACATAACCTCACCAAACAAACTAAGTAAGTCACCAGGGACCAATTCTGGAGAAACAGAGATATGTGACCTTTCAGACAGAGAATTCAAAATAGCTGTGTTGAAGAAACAAAGAAGTTCAAGATAACACAGAGAAAGAATTCAGAATTCTATCAGATAAATTTTAAAAAGAGATTGAAATAATTAAAAAGAAACAAGCAGAAAATCTAGAGTTAAAATATGCAATTGACTTACTGAAGAATGCATCAAAGCTTTTTGATAGCAAAGGTGATAAAGCAAGGGAATGAAGATACGCTATTTGAAAATACATCATCAGATGAGGCAAAAGAAAAAAGAATAAAAAAAAAAATACCTAGAAAATAGCCTCAAAATGGCAAACCTAAGAGTTGTTAGCCCAAAAGAGGATTGGGGTAGGGGGAATAGAAGATTTATTCAAAGAAACAGCAAAGAACTTTCCCAAAACTGGAGAAAATTAACAATATTCAAGTACAAGAAGATTATAACCAAGTAGATTTAACCCAAAGAAGACTGTCACAAGGTGTTTAATAGTCAAACTCTTAAAAGGACAAGTATAAGATAAAGAAAGGATGGTAAACATAGACAAAAAACAAACAAACAAACAAAAAACCTACAAATAAAAAAACACAATGGAACTCCAATCTTTCTAGCCACAGACTTTTCAGTGTTAACCTTACAAGCCAGAAGAGAGTGGAATGACATATTTAAAGCGCTGACGGAAAAAAAATTACCCTAGAATAGTATATCTGGTGAAAATATCCTCCAAACGTGAAGGAAATATAAAGACTTTCTCAGACAAACAAAAGCTGAGGTATTTCATTAACACCAGACCTCTCCTACAAGAAAGGCTAAAGCAAGTTCTTCAAACTGAAAGAAATGGATATTAATGAGCAATACAAAACCATCTGAAGACACAAAACTTACTGCTAATACACAGAAAACCCCACAGTATTATAGAACAGTAACTGTGGTATGTAAACAACTCTTATCTTAAGTAGGAAAGACTAAATGATGAATCAATAAAAATTAATAACTATGACTACTTGGTGTCCTGCGTCCCAGCTGCTCTTGCCATGGCTGAAAAGGACCGACATAGAGTTTGAGCTGTGGCTTCAGAGGGTGCAACATAGAGTTTGAGCTGTGGCTTCAGAGGGTGGCAACTTCCAAATGGTGTTGAGCCTGCTAGTGCACAGAAATCAAGAACTGGGGGTTGGGAACCTCTGCCTAAACTTCAGAAGATGTATGGAAACACCTGGATACCCATGCAGAAGTTTGCTCCAGAGATGGGGTGCTCATGGATAACCTCTGCTAAGGCAGTCCAAAAGGGAAATGTGGGGTTACATGTCAGGGAGGCTGCAGTGGCAGAAAAAAATTGATTTTTCTCGTTATCCTCTGGATTACTTGGCTGAGGCCTTGTAAATTGGACTGATGAAAGACAAATTAATGAGAGAATTAATTATAATGAAATAAAAATGTATTCTTTATAAACTTTATATATCATAGGAGTATTCATAAAGAAATAAAGAGCTAAAGAAACAGTTAAATCTGAGTGTTTTTATATTATTTTTGTTGAAGAATGGTTTAGAAAATGTAAAAGGTATGAGCTAGCATAAGCAACATAGTTTGAATGCTCTTTCCAAATGTCATGTTGAGATGTTATCCCCAATGTTGAAGGTGGGGCCTGTTGGAAGGTGTTTTGAGCGTGGCAATGGGTTTTTCATGAATGGCCTGGGCCATCTCCTTGGTGAAAAGTGGTCTCTTGTTCTGACTTTACATGAGATATGGTTGCATAAAAGTATGTGGCACCTCCTTCCAACTCTTTCTCTCACTTGCTCCTGCTTTCTCTATGTGACATGCTTGCTTTCCTCATATAGTGTGCCTGCCCTCACTTTGCCTTCTGCCATGATTGCAACCTTCCTGAGACCCTTCTAAAAGCTAAGTTGATGCCAACACATGCTTCCTGTAAAGCCTGCACAACTGTGAGCCAATGAAACCCCTTTTTCTATAAATTGCTCAGTTTCAGATTTTTTTTTTACAACAATGCAAGAATGACCAAATACAAATAATTGATACCAAGGAAAAGGGTGTATTGGTGTAAAGATACCTGAAAACATGGAAGTAGCTTTGGAACTCAATAACGAGCAGAGATTGGAAGAGTTTAGAGGGCTCGGAAGAAGACAGGAAGACAAAGTTTGAACATTTTTAGAGACTGGTTAAGTGGCTGTGACCAAAATGTTGAGAGTGATATGGATATGTGTTATGCCTTAGCAAAGAACTTGGCTGCATTGTGCCTCTGCCATAGGGCTCATTGGAAGTTGGAACTTAAGAGTGATTATTTAGGGTATCTGGTAGAATTTCTAGGCAGCAAAGTGTTCAAGAAGTGGTCTGGCTGCTTCTAATAACCTATGCTCAGATGTTGGGGCAAAAAATAACTTAAAATTTGAACTTATATTTAAAAGGGAGTAGAGTTTGGAAAATTTACAGCCTGATTGTGTGGCAGAGAAAGCAAAGTCTTTTTTGGGAGAATTAAAGCAGGCTATGGAGCAACTGCTTACCAGAGATATTTGCGTCACTTAAAGGGAGCCAAGTACAACTATCCAAGGCAATGAGAAAAAGATCTTGAAGGAATTTTAGAGACCTTCATAGCAGTCCCTCCCATCATAGCTCTGGAGGCTTAAGAGGGAAGAATAGTTCTGTGGGCCTGTTCCAGGGTCCTGCTGCTCTGTACAATCTTGGGACACTGCTCCCCACAACCAGTCCACTCTAGCTCCAGTCTTAGCTCAGAGGACCCCAGATATAACTTGGGCCACAGCTTCAGGATTTGCAAACCATAAATTTTGGCAGCTCCCATGTCTGTTAAGACTGTGAGCACACACAAGACACAAGACTTGGCCCCTCTGCCAAGATTACACAGGATTTATGGAGGAACCGGATGTCCACATAGAAGCCTGCTGCAGGGGTGGAGCCCCCACAGAGAATCCCCATTAGGGCAGGGCTTGGGGATAAGGCAAAGTGTGAGGTTAGAGGCCCCACTCAGATTCCTCATTGTGAAGCTGCAAGAAGGAAGCTATCACCCTCCCTACTGCAGCACTACCTAGTGAAGCTGTGAGAAAAGAGCCACTGCCTTCTTGACCCAAGAGAATGGTAGTCCCACCAGCAGCTTGCACTCTGCACCTGGAAAAGCCATAGGCCCTCAACAACCTGGGAGAGCAGCCTTGGAGGATAAACCCTGCAAAACCACAAGGGAACTACCCCTTGGACCAGTGTGTGTGGATGTTGGGACATGGAATCACTGAAGATTATTTTGGAGCTTTAAGATTTAATGACTGGACTGCTGAATTTTGAACTTCCATGAGGTCTGTTTCCCTTTTCTTTTGGCTAATTTCTCTTTTGTGGAATGGAAATGTTTACCCAACGCTTCTATGCCCACTTTTTCTTGAAAGCAACTAAATTATTTTTTATTTGGCAAGCTTATAGATGGAAGGGACTTACGTTGTTTCAGATGAGACTGGAATCTGAACTTTTGAGTTAACATTGGAATGAGTTAAGACTTTGAGGGACTGTTGAGAATGGATGATTGTATTTTAAAATACGGGAAGGACATGATATTTGAGAGGCCATGGGCAGAAGGGTGTAGTTTGAATTTCTCCTTCAAATATAATGTTGAGATATAATCCCTAGTGTTGGAGGTGAAACTTGTGGGGGAGGTGTTTTGATCATGAGGAGGGGTCCCTCATGAATGACTTCAGCCATTTCATCATGATAAGTAAGCTGCTGCTCTGAGTTAACCTGGTCACTTAAAAGTGTGTGACACCTCCCTCCTACTCTCCCTATCTTGCTTGCTCCTGCTTTCACCATGTGATGTGCCTGCTCCCACTTTGCCTTCTACCATGATTGTAAGCTTCCTGAGGCCTCCCTAGAAGCTGAACTGATGTCAGTACTTGCTTCTGGTAATGCCTGCAGAACTGTCAGCTAATAACATCTCTTTCATTTACAAATCACACATGCTCATATATTTCTTTATAGTAATACAAAAATAGTCTAATACAGTAGTAAACTGGGGGAAACTTAGCAAGGCCTGTTTCGTTTCCTTTGGCTTTTCTTTGTCTTCAGAGACAAGGGTGTGCCTTTCTTCTGGTCATAGAGAAGGTACTTCTCAGAAGAGGGTCTCATGACCTGGGGAAAAGAGGGAGGACAGAGAGTCTTTCCAGTACCTACCGTTTCTCAAATTCCTTCAGACTGAAATCATTATGCCAAGGTGTCCTATCATGAAGTAGTTTTAATCACATTAAGGTGGTCTCCTTACCTGTTTCTGTGGCACAACTTTAGCTGCACGTTTGTCTACTGGCTGCATTTCCTATCTTGGTGCCATCCTACTATTTGAGTTTTCCATGATTCAGAAGTGTCTCTTTCTTGAGAGCCATCCAAGAACCTTCCAATAAATTATTTTTTTCAACTTAGCCAATCTTTCTCTTGAGTCCAGAACTGATAGAGTATGTTATGTGAGAATACATTGATATTACAGATTTTGAGAAATCAAGACCCCTTAAAATGAAATTTTATTTTTATCTACTTTTGAAAACATTTTTAAATTTTTCTGGAGGCTCAAGTTAAAGGTGTTAAATTTTCAAGGCTTTTTGTACTTTTTTTCTTTATTAACATCGCCCAAAGCTTATAACTAACAATTACAGAAGATATCAATCTTTATTTTTACTGTGCATATTAAGAAAATGGTAACCTATTCAAATTCAGATTTTATTTTATTGTTAAACAATTTCAACAATTGACTAGGAGAATTCATTGTTAATATCAAAGTCACAGAGAAATGGAAGTTTTATCTCTTTCATTGTATTCTGTGATGCAATAGAATATTGTCATATTTTTTGAGAAAATAGTATGATATGCTGTTGGACAAATTTAATTTTGGATGAACAATAATGAAAGTTTTAAAGAAACAAGAGGAATGACAACTTGGAAAATGTAGAATACCAGCCTTTATTCATATTGCTAATTGTAATATGTATTTACTAATTGTAAATGTGGAAACTGAATTCCCATTGCAGAGAAAACTTTGCTTTTTATGACAGACCCAGGCAACAGGAAACACACATGCACACACACACACCCACACACCCAAAAGAAGCCTTTCTTAGGAGAAAATATATGCTAATTTCTCTCCTTCTTTCCCCTCTTTCTCTTCCTTTCCCCTCTGTTTCTTTTCTTCTCCTTTTCCATTCTCACTTTCAGTTTAAAGGTGAAATCAGCTTCTCAGAGAAAGGGTAAGAGAAATTGGGTGCCTTTTTCTTCAGTTTGGCGATGGTATCTTAAACATCCAGATTAATTATACCAGGTAATTCTTTTTAGACAGTTCTTCAAAGGTCACCTAAATCACAATTTAATGTCAAATAAGTGAATGGATGAATTAATGAATGAATGTCACATTAACATTTCAGATTATCTGAGAAACATTAAGGTCAACCACTTTTCAGTGTAAACTAAATCTAATTTTTAAAATTTCCCAAATCAACAAATAACAGGTTCTTCTTGAAATGATACAAACCTGAGAATATGCCTCAACATAAAAACTGAAACCATTTTATGTTGTTTGGCTGTGTCCCCACCTAAGTTTCATTTTAAATTCTTACATGTTGTAGGAGGGACTTGGTGGGTGGTAATTGAGCATGGGGACAGGTCTTCCCCATGCTGTTCTCATGATAGTGAATAAGTTTCATGAGATCTAATGGTTTTATAAGAGGTAATTTTCTTGCACAAGCTCTCTTCTCTTCTCGGATGTCATGTGAGACATGCCTTTCACCTTTCACCTTACACCATGATTGTGAGGCCTCCCCAGCCACATGGAACTGTAAGTTCGATAAACCTCTTTCTCTTGTAAATTGCCCAGCCTTAGGTATGTCTTTATCAGCAGTATGAAAACTGACTAATATAGTAAATTAATACCTGGATTGGGGTGCTGCTGAAAAGATACCTGAAAATGTGGAAGCAACTTTGGAACTGGGTAACAGGCAGGGGTTGGAACAGCTCAGAAGAAGACAGAAAAATGTGGGAAAGTCTGTAACTTCCTAGAGACTTGATGAATGGCTTTGACCAAAATGCTGATAATGATATGGACAATAAAATCCAGGCTGAGGTGGTCTCAGATGGAAATGAAAAACTTCTTGGGAACTGTAGCAAAGGTGACAACTTTTAGCAAAGAGATGGGTGGCATTTTGCCCTCACCTTAGAGATTTGTGGAACTTTGAACTTCAGAGAGATGACTTAGGGCATTTGGTCAAAGAAATTTCTTTCTTTCTTTCTTTCTTTTTTTGAGATGGAGTCTCACTCTGTTGCTAGGCTGGACTTCAGAGGCACGATCTCAGCTCACTGCATCCTCTACCTCCTGGGTTCAAGTGATTCTCCTGCCTAAGCCTCCTGAGTAGCTGGGAGTATGGGTGTGTGCCACCATGCCCAACTTATTTTTGTAGTTTTAGTAGAGATGGGGTTTCACCATGTTGGCCAGGATAGTCTTGATCCCTTGACCTCATGATCGGCCCACATTGGCCTCCCAAAATGCTAGGATTTCAGGTGTAAGCCACTGCATCCAGACAGTAGAAGAAATTTCTAAGCAACAAAGCATTGAAGAGGTGACTTGGGTGCTGTTAAAGGCATTCAGTGTTTTGTTTTTTTGAGACAGAGTCTCACTTTGCTGTCCAAATGGGAGTGCAGTGGCAAGATCTCAGCTCACTACAACCTCTGCCTACTGGATTCAAGCTATTCTCCTGCCTCAGATTCCTGAGTAGCTGGGATTACAGGCATACATTACCATGCCTGGGTAATTTTTATATTTTTAGTAGAGATGAGGTTTCACCATATTGGACAGGATGGTCTTGAATTTCTGACCTCAGGTGATTTATTTATTTATTTATTTATTATGGACAGAACCTTTATTGCTGAACATAAAACACCTGCCTGGGAGGCCTGGCCAGTGGCCTCTTCAATGCGCTCAAGACCTGGGTAGAGAGGGCTGGGGGGCCACAGGGCCACTGCTGCCAACGGCTGTGGGGAACAGGCCTGGAGGCCACCCCTGCCTGGCACCCTGGAGGGCGGTAGATGGGGTCAGGGGCCAGGCCCTGGGCACACACTGGTCATGGAAGTTTCCAGGCAGGCAGAACAGTGTCCCTGTGGCCCCAGGTGGGGCATGGTGGTGGGCAGCCCTCCTCTGGGGCAGAGTGGCAGACAGAGCCTCTTTCCTCTCCAAGGACGAGGGTCTGAGGTAGGTTCAGGCCGGTTCCTGGGGTCCTCACCAATGTGGCTTGATGTGCAGAGGCTTCTCTGAGTCCTTGGTCGGGGGGGCCCTGGGGGCCCGGACCCTGGGCTGACCTCCTGGGCTCAACAAGGACTGCAGGGACATGAAGGAAGGCAGCTTGCAGAGCCTGCTGGAGCACACCACCGCTGAGGTGGCCTCCTGGAGAGATGGGGCCTCCTGGTCCAAGGAATTGAGAGGGGACAGGGAGAGGGAGGAGGAACAGGAGGAAAGAGAAGAGGAGGAGGAAGCCTTGGAGGATGAGGGAGAGGCTGACACCACCGGGGAGTGGAGAGGCGCAGCCAGGGCAGCCCCAGTGAGAGCAGGAGAGCTGGGCGTCTGCCTAGTGGGGCGCTGGGCTGCCAAGGGCTTCCTGGGCCCGTGGCTGGCCGAGGCCCTGCTCCTGGCAGCCATGTTGCTGGGTCCTGGGCGGGGGATGTGGCTGCCCGCTGACTGTGGCGTTTCTGGGTGCAGTGGAGCAGCTGGCACTGGGTGCCCCGGGAACACGACCCCCTGTGGGTGAAGTCCGGGCACAGCAGTGTGTATTTCTTCTTGCACTTTGCACCCAGGGGGCAGTAGCCTTTGAGGAAGTCGCTGCAGACCTCGGCCCTGCGGGACACGTACACGTGGCTGTAGGGGCAGTTGCTGTTGCTGCAGATGCCCTTTAGAAAGTACGAGCACACTGGCATCTTCTCCCTGAACACGTGGTGGGAGAAGGGGCAGGTCCCATCCATCTTCTTGCAGGTGCCCCGGACAAACCTGGTGCACACGGCCACCTTCTCAGGGTCGTGGATGTAGGGGCAGCGCTCACCGCGGTTGCACCTGCCGAAGCGGTTGTAGTACATGCAGAACTCCTTCTTCTTCTCCCTCCGCTGCCGCGCCTGACGGATGATGGTCAAGCTGCGCTGCACGGCCCGGCTGTCCAGGGACGGCTACAGCTGCCTGCAGGGTCCAGCCGGCCTGTGCGGAGGAAGGGCCTGCTGCCGGCATCATCAGGCTGGCGGGAGGTCTTGGAGAGCTTGTTGGCACTTTGTAGAGGACCCCTCTGATGCAGTGGTAGCCTTTGCTCCGCCACCGAGGGGAGCCTGGTTGGGCTTTCCACCCCCACTGGCAACTGGACGCAGGTGGTTCAACACCAAGGACCTGGACAGTGAGAGCCGCTGGGCTCGCCAGGAGGGCAGAGGTAGGAGGAAGGGAGGGGCGCTGGGAGATGAGGCCGGGGTCTTCTTGAAGATGCGGTAGCGGGTCTTGATCACCTTGCTAGTGGGTGGAGTCTGCAGGGCATGCAGGCTGGATGCTTCCTTGGTGGGGACGTGGGCCTGGCTCGGGGGCAGGCGGCACAGCTGGTGTGTGGTGACCTGTACCAGGCCCTTGTTGGGGGTCTTCTTCAGGACAGGGCTGCTCTTCGCCCGGAGGGCCTGTCTCCTCCGGAGGCTGAGGTGGCTCTTGGCGGTGGTGGCAAGTGAGGGGCTGCTTTTCTTGTCTCCAGGAAGGCTGGTACTGCCCCGCCTCCAGATGATCTTGGTGCTGCTTTTCACTTTGTAAGCTGAGAGTGAGGTCTCCCCAGAGAGGGGCTTCAAGCCACTGGGTCCTGCTGCTGGTCCGTCCCCCGACAGTGACCTAGACCGGACTGGGGAGAGCTGGGAGGAGGAGGCAGAGGGACTGGATGCCTTCCACTTGTACTTGCTAGGGGCAGGCCCTGGCTGGGAGGACGTGGCTGGCTTCCTGGGCTTGAGCTCTCGGTCGGCTCTGAGCTGTGGCTTCTCCACCTTGCCTGCCATGCCAGCTGCAGCCTTGCACACATTCTCTGCAGCCACTCTGGGACTGAGCACCCTCTGAGCAGCCCAAGGACTCTTCTCGGAGGTGGCCACCCATTTGTAGTTGTTTTTCCGGAACTTGTTAGTTCGACAGGACACAAGCGGCGAGGCCTCCAGGGCCTGCCTGGGTCCTGAGGCTGGTCTGGCTTGGCCCACCACTGAGCCAGCCAGAACTGGCTGATCTGTGGGGCCAGCATGCACTCTCCCATCCCCGATGAGCTGTGTAGCATGGTTGGCCACAGAATGAGAACCCGCCTTCCAGCCCAGGGCCATGCCAGTGTGCGGGGGCAGGGTAGAGGATGGGAGGCTGGCCTTGACGGCAATCACACTCTCACTGCCAGTTCAGCGGAGCTCCAGGGGGCTGTCCCCTACATTGCCCACAGACTTCACCACCCAGGGCTTACCAGGCTCCTTCTGGCAAACCAGAAGAGGATCTTCCACACTGCAGGTGCCCCTGGCTCTTGCTGGTCTTGAGGGCTGCAGCTGTCCCCCAGGGGGCTCACCTTCACCTTCCTGGGGCCTTTGGTCACAGGAGCCTGTCTCAGCCTCCCAAAGTGCTGGAATTACAGGCATGAGTCACTGTGCCTGGCCAGTATTCAGTTTTAAAAGGGAAATAGGGTATAAAAGTTTGGAAAATTGGCCCATCTTGGTGGCTCATGCCTGTGATCCCAGCACTTTGGGAGGCTGAGGTGGGTGGATTACAAGATTAGGAGTTCAAGACCAGCCTGGCCAAGATGGTGAAACCCCATCTCTACTAAAAATATAAAAATTAGCTGGGCATGGTGGTACATGCCTGTAATCTCAGCTACTCAGGAGGCTGAGGCAGGGAATTGCTTGAACCTGGGAGGCAGAGGTTGCAGTCAGCTGAGATTGTGCCACTGCACTACAGCCTGGGTGATAGAGCGAAACTCTATCTCAAAAAAAAAAGTTTGGACAATTTACAGACTGACAATGTGATAGAAAAGAAAATCCCATTTTCTGAGGAGAAAGTCAAGCTGGCTGCAGAAATTGCATAAGTAATGAGGAGCTGAATGTCACCAAGATGATGGGGAAAATGTCTCCAGGGCATGTAAGAGACCTTTGCAGCAGCCCCTGCCATCACAGGCCTGGAGGTTTAGGATGTAAAAATGGTCTTGTGAACCTGGCCCAGGGTCCCTCCGCTGGATGCAGTCTAGGGACTTGGTGTCCTATGTCCCAGTTGTTCCAGGTATGATTAAAAGGAGCCAAGGTACAGCTTGGGCTCTTACTTCAGATGGACGTCCCAAGCCTTAGTAACTTCCACATGGTGTTGAGTCTGCTGCTGCACAGAAATCAAAAATTGAGGTTGGGAAACCTCCACCTAGATTTCAAAGGATGTATGGAAATGTCTGGATGCCCAGGATGAAGTTTGCTTGAGGGGCGGGACCTAATGGAGAACTTCTGCTAGGGAAGTGCAAAGGGAAATGTGGCATCAAGCCTCTACACAGAGTCCCTACTGGGGCCCCCCCTAGTGGAGCTATAAGAAGAGGGCCACTGTCCTCCAGACCCGAGAATCATAGATCCACCAACAGTTTGCACCATGCACCTGGAAAAGTCGCAGACACTCAATGCCAGCTGGTGAAAGCAGCCAGGGAAAGGGCTATACCCTGCACACCTGCAGAGGTGGAGCTACTCAAGGCTGTGGGAGCCCGTCTCTTGCATCAGCATGACCTAGACAGGGAGTCAAAGGAAATCTTTCTGGAGATTTAATATTTGACTTCCCCTGTATCTCCTTTCTTTTGGCCAGTTTCTTCCATTTGGAATGGTTTTAACCAATACCTGTACTCCCATTGCATCTAGGAAGTAACTAACTTGCTTTTGATTTTACAGGCTGCTTATAGGAGGAGGAGATAGCCTGGTCTTGGATGAGACCTTAGACTGTGGGCTTTTGAGTTAGTTGCGGAAATGAGTTAAGACTTCAGGGGACTGTTGGGAAAGCATGATTGGTTTTGAAATGTGAGGACATGAGATTTGGGAGTGACCAGGAGTGGAATGATATGGTTTGGTTGTGTCCCCACCCAAATCTCATTTTGAATTCCCACATACTGTGGGAAGGACCTGGTGGGAGGAAATAGAATCATGGGGGCAGGTCTTTCCCATGCCATTCTTGTGATGGTGAATGGGTCTCATGAGATTTGATGGTTTTACAAGGGGAGGTTTATCAGCAGAGCTCTCTTCTCTTGTCTGCTGCCACGTGAGATATGCCTTTCACCTTCCACCATGATTGTGAGGCTTCCCCAGCCAAGTGGAACTGTAAGTCCAATAAACCTTTTTCTTTTGTAAATTGCCCAGTCTTGGGTATGTCTTTATCAGGAGTGTGAAAATTGACTAATATACCATTATACAAGTTTTTATGTTACCTGATGAAAGATATCTAATTGTGTATCATAAAACCATAAGAGCTTTGTTAATACATTTTGATAACTGAAAAATAAGGGAACAGGAATTCTGAACACACATACTAGTTTATCTATAAATTAGAAATATGTATGTTTCCAGGAAAAATGGCTTATTCAGAATTAAAAAACAAAGCAAAACCTCATCTTTCTCCTTGTCAACATTTAAAGTTATTAGATAGTAAGACATTCCAAACATTATTTAGTTGCTTATCAACAAGAAAAACATATTACAAGAAATTAATTTTACTCCAAATATTTTAAAAAATATGCTTTTCTCCATGTCAGTATTTAAAGCAGGTGTTATCTTCTGATTAATTAAATCACAAAATGTTCCTTATGCTAAAGTCTTAGCAAATAAAACTTAACAGAAACTGTTGGTTGCACTGTTGTAATTTCTTCTCCTCCGTTAAAAAAATTATTCAGAATACCACATGGCCAGCTTGCAAGCTTATTTTCCAGATCACTGAGAGCAATGCAGTTTTGTATTTGTGTGTGAATATGTGTTTTGTTTTGAAAAAGACAGCAGCTTGAAGCAGTTTTAGATCTCTGGCAATGATTTCTTAAGGAATATGTCAAAAATGAGCTACTGAACACATTTTTGCCAGGTCACTTGTCAAGTACTTGGTAGGGAGATGTCAAGTTTCAGGGCAACCACAATCCACATTTATGAAACTACTTAGAAAACTATGTAAGAGTTCTGTGGCTCTTACTACATATGAACAATCAAGAGAATTTTGTTCCTAAACTTTTAGCATATTATAGTCTTCAACAAATATTTTGCAAGTCCCTTTTCTAAGATATGAACCCAAAATTTTCTTGAGAAATTCCATGTGCTTTAATACTTGTTTAATCACAATTCAGAGCTGTAGGACATCTAAGTCTGCTGTGGCTTAGTATAGAGTTACCTTTTTTGAATATAAAAAGGTCAAAATTAATTAAGAAACTGGCAGATTCAAAGTTCCACCAAGGAATAGCCCAATGCTTTTAGCAATCCACTTGAAATGAAGGAGGAAAACCACCCTCTTAAACATTTTAAAGCTTTGAAAGCCTAATGAACCATGCTACCTCCTGTAGTTTCTACCAAATCAAAATGTGTGCTAGGACTGGGCTCATTAGCATTAAGTAGAAGCAGACCACTCAGTTCTGGCTATAGCTTCTTGCAATGTTTTTATCATTATCATTATCATTATTTGGTTGATGACATATTGCTATCTCAACTGTTACTTTACTTTTCTTACTGTTTTTGATATAGATCTCCTATTATACCATAAATTAAATGCCCAATGTGACAAAAAAAAAAAAAAGACTTGTTCTGTTCATTCAAGTGCCCCAAATATATTATTTTTTCAACAAAGGTGAATTCTCAAAGCAAGGTAGTTCTTGTGATTGTCTACTTTCTCTTTCACATGTCCCAAACTATTGGGTTATGGTTTGTGAGATAATGAAGAAAAGGAGTAATTAAAACATAGATTATTAGATATATAGGCATCTTGGGTTTTTTTTTTCAAGTCATTAAAGTAGGAATTATTATCAAAGCTCATAATGTTAGCAATTAATTTAATTCAAGGGTTTTAACAATTTTTACATCTCGGCTCGGCACAGTTGCTTACTCCCTGTAATTCCAGCACTTTGGGAGGCCGAAGCAGGTGGATCACTTGAGGTCAGGGTTCAAGATTAGCCTGGCCAACATGGTGAAACTCCATCTCTACTAAAAATACAAAAATTAGCCCGGTGTAGAGGACGCGCCTGTAGTCCCAGCTACTGGGGAGGCTGACACAGGAGAATCACTTGAAACTGGAAGGCAGAGTTTGCAGTGAGCTGAGATCATGCCACTGCACTCTGTCTTGGGTAATCAAGTGAAACTCTGTCTCAAAAAACAAATTGTTTTTACATGTCATCATTGCAGAGAAAAGTTTTTGCTGAAATGAAAAACCATGAATTATCTGGAACACACCTTTTCATGTTACTGAAATTTGATTCTATGGAAGCTTTGCATTTTTCTTTTACATTTGAACTCTTTTTAAAGTTGTAAATAAATAACATTAAGGCAAAATATTTCTGGTCTATAAATATGGAAATAAATTCTGTAAAATAAAGATTCTATTGAATTCTCCTCCTCAATCTGGAAGTCAGTTTTGCCTCCTTTAGTACATTAATTTCAAGGTTTTGATCTATAAATGTGTATGTTCTTTATCCTTTTATCTGGTTGTAATATCTTATCAGGTCCTTCATTAATGAATTAATGTATTCATTTCATAAGTGTATGAAAATCACACTTTTTATGTTTTTCAAACTAAGCGGTGATATCCATAGGATTTGTATTATGGTCATATTTTGAAAATAAAATACAAATGTATTTCTTAGGTTGCATATAATTTAATTTCTAGAATTAGAATCTTCCTCTTGGTCTACTGTCCCAGCACAAACAGATGTTCATGTTAGTATTTTAATATAAATGGGCTCAAACAACATCACTCAGATTAAAATCAGTATTCTATTGTGAATTTTTTAAAAAGTATGTATGCATTCTGAACTCCATTTCCCCCAAAATTCTGTTGATTGCAGATGTCTGGGAAATAGTCTTAGTAGATTATCCCAAACTTGACACATCTTTTGCAAAATGCTACACAAAATAAGATACATGTGATTATGACAAGATTCTCCACTTAGTGTGACTGGTCTAACACAACCCAAGGCTGTGTGTCCAAAGGCAACTGTATTGTGAGTTTCACATTTCCAAAGATTTAGATGACATGTACAATCTGATTAGGCTTTAAATCTCATATTCTCTGCAGGTATTGGAAAATACAAGGATATCATAAATATCTGTATTTATATTTAAAATGTGGTTATACTTATATTAATATATAAATAAAAATATACAAATAGTTGTTTATGAAGCCAGCAATGTGATTATACGCTTTTCTTTTTCCTAGGTAGTCTAATGGGACTAGAAACAAATTGGGAACATCTTTCATTGCATATTTAGCTCAGATCTGCCACTCAGTTGAAGTATAATCTCCAGCAAGTGACTTAAAATTTCTGAATCCCCTTTTCATCATCAATATATGACAATAATAATATTTTCTCCTTCAAGTATTTGAAAGTGTCAAGAAGACCATAATAGCAACACTTGCAAAAGTGCTCCATTGTAAAATGCAATTTAGAGGTAGTTGTGACCCTTTGGGGAAAAACTATAGTTGCCACATTTGTCTCTGAGGTGAAGCACGTTTCTTAGACTGAAGGAAGACCCTGGAAGAGATTGATCTAGGCTTAGCAAGAGTGTGGGTAGAGCTTCTAGGGAGAATAATAAAATGTGTTCCTCTTTTCTTTATTTCTAGGAATAATGGAAAGCATTTATTTGTTTGCTAAATTACTCTCTTTCCACTAGTGATATCAATTCTTAAATATTTTTAGTAAGTTTGGAATTACTATAAAAATGGTGCTTGTAAATGTGAAGGTGTGTTCTCCTTGGAGAGTTCAGAGGGAGCACATTGACTGGTATTTGGATCAAATTCCTCTAACTTGAGTGAATTATCTTAGATAATTATCTCAACAAATTCTTACTTACATTTCTGACTGGCAGGTTAAAGTGAATATTTTTTGTTTACCTAGATGTGGCTTTGAAGCAGCTACATTTTGACCTATTCTGTTGAGAGGGAAACTAATTCTGGATTTCATGTGCTAGCTTTTTAGGTCTAAAACTTGGTGCTTCTATTTCTGTGATGTAATTTATTCAAGATAGGTAAGACAGATGTTAAAAAGGGAAGAAATAATGAAGCTGTGGGGAAATCAGACATTTATTAGTATGTTTCCAGTTTTTTTTGTGGAGGGAAGGCTTTGGTGTATATGGTTTTCTCAGAATAGCAGTGATACCTATATTTTAAAATAGCTTATAAAACCAAGCATGCATTTTTTAATGGTTTGTTTTATCTACCACATTATTCTCATTTATTCAGTTGATTATCATAGATGAACAGATAAGGAAAAGAGGGCTTAAATAATTCATTTGGTGTGAGATCTGATTTGTATATGATGGTTTGGTATTTACAAACTAAAGGTTCTCAGCCAAATAATATGTTTTGCTTGGAAACCAAGGTATTTTTAAGGAAATTGTATCTGAATGCCTTCAGGTGCCCATTGTTTTATACCCAGCTATCTTAAGAAATTATACTCTGTCTGGCTCTTACAAGCATTTGAGTTTTCACTTGGCTAGCTTGTAAGATCATTAGGATTTTTTACCAATTTCTGTTGCTAACTCTGCTGTATTTTATCAGGTAAATGTTCTAAACAATTAATAATAAGATATTTGCAGAAAATTTATTTTTAGTTTAGTTTAGTTTATCAAATCTTTTAGGAATCAGCAACAGCAAGAAAGAATATAGTGTGGAGTCCTTTGAAACTGTAGCATCTAAACTTTTAACCCTTTACTGCTTTAGAGTAAGCATAAAGATGAGTGTAATACAGAAAATGAAGAGAATAGCAGAAATATTGTCAAATGGTCATTTTTCCTTCTTTCTCTTTAACTTATGACTTATAACTTTCTCTTATGACTTAACTAATAGAGTTTTAAAATGAGTCAAATACATATTTTAATTGATAAACCGAGTTTATATTCACCTATTGGAAACAGTACAACATATTTTACATCAGATTATGAAATATGGATGTTTTACTAAAAGACAGGAAGAGCCTTTCCAGTCTTTAAAGTAAATACATATTCAAAGAATCTTAAGGCATACCATTTATTCATATTCATATCTATTGAAATACTGTACATCCACATACTTCAATAAATAGTTAAAAACCTGACCTCTTTTTAAATCATTTCTGGATTTCAAAAAACAATTTTTATTGAAAAGATTAAATAGGTAACTTTTAGCTGTGTTACAAAGCTAAGCACAATGGATAAATTAACAATTTTTCAGTAAATTTGATCATTATAGATGATTGACTTTGATAATTCTGTTTTTCAGAGTTTTCTGACTTCAAACATAGGGGTATTTATATATATATATTATTTGCCCTGAATTATCTGGGTTATTTTCTCAGTTCTCCAGTCTACTTTCTAGATATAGCTTAAATGTTATGATGAAGCATTAATTTTTCAGTTAAGTTATAAACCCCCCAAAAGTGGCTTTAAGTTTAAAATTCTCTCTCTCAAATCTCTGGTGTGTCAAAAACACCCACACAGTACTTTTTATGATATAATTGCCACGTAATAGGAATTTAATGGTGTAATAGGACTTACGTTTCGAATGAGATCATTGTAAAACATAATTACACCACTTGCAGTTAAACTAAGAATGCAAATGTGTAAGTTAACTACCCTAATATTCGGATTCTACCTTCCCTCTTATCCTTTCTTTGTCTCTTCCTTCTCCCCTTCCTCCCTTCCTTCCTTCCTTCACTCCTTCCATCCTTCCTTTTTTCTGTCTTTATTTCCTTTCCTTTTCATTCTTTTACTCTCTCAATTTTCATTTTTCAGCTGCTACTTATTTTTCTTTCTTTCTTCTTTTTTAAAAAATTAGGGGCAACAAAAGGAGTCCCACAGATGGAACTTGTAGAAAATAACCTGAAATGAATAGCTAACAAAAATTATTATAAATTAAAAGATAAATCAATTTATAAAACTGCTATTCTGAAATTGCAACAATCTTGTACAGTCAGGACTGATAAAATGGAGTAATCAGACATTTTATATGTCCATAAATGTAAAATCATCTACTTGAACATTATATGCAATACATTCACACAAAAAAGCAAATACTGTAGCCTTATTTGACAATATTGAACTCATAAATACTCATGATTTCACTCTGTCCCGGGGCCTAAGGACTAGGAATGCTGCTGTGATACAGAAAAACATAGTGAATACCTCCTCTATTTAAAAATGTCACTCAAGAAAGTCTCTTCTAACATAAAGGCAAATACATATAGCTACTGAGCTATGACCGTACTTCTGTCACATTCTATGGTAAAAACACCAGACTCCACAAATTCGGAATCATGACAACACTTTGAACTAATTATTTGGTTCATCCATAGTTTATACCTCAATTTACCTACAAACCTTACAAAGAGGAGGTATTTTAACTCTAGGAAAGTGGTCACTGAATAATATGCATTCTTGATCTGTTTCTTTCTCTCAAACAATGGTACTGATGGTTAACACTTTTGTGGTAGCACCACTATTTCTAGGAAGTAGATTATTATGGAGTGTTCCACTTTAAAGCTGCAATACAAAATAATATTTTGTAGTTTATTCTTCAATTCCACAGAAAGTATCTTTAAAAGCAAATAAATAATAAAGTTCCATATTTGTTCTAAAAACTTTTTAATATATCAATCAAAATAATGTCATCCATTTATTACAGTTAGTAGATTTAATAGCTTTATGCCTTATTATTGTCATTTTATGGAAAGAGTGTATACTTACATCCCTTCATTTAAGATTCATTTTTCTAATTAAAATTGATTTATGGTATATTTTGGGACTAAGTTTTACTTGAAGAAAAAATAAATCACAGGTTTTAAGCCATCCCTCCAGGGCAACTGACTAGGTATCTCAAATATGTATAAGCAATTTATTATATCTAATTTTATTGTAGGATCTTTGTTGTTATGACTTGTAAAAGGGGACTATTTGTAGAAATCTAGGTGCAGCATAATTGGTAACTTCATTAAACCTGTAAAATGGCTTTCAAGATGATGGTCTTTCTTTAGTAAAGAGTGAAACCATCAAACTATTTCTGTAACGTAATACCTAGAGTAACAGCATTTTCCTTCCAAAATGTAGTTTTCATTCTTTATAGTAGAAATAATTAACATTCACAATAATTTGATAATTAGGATATCCTAAGATAATCTTATCACAGGTGTCTTGTCTTTATTTGATCACATCTCACATATATCATGTAAGCAAAAATAAAGGATGGTCTCTTTTTGCTTTTACTTGTTTGAGCTGAAATGGCCATATAGAAAGGTTTTACTGAAGAATTGACTATTTTAGAGATTGGTCTGCTATATGCCAATATAGAATGTTTGTTATAACATATTTTGGAACTTTAAAAATATATAACGTGCATTCCAGATGATCAATTGAGTGTTATTTTTGGGTGGAAAATATGCAAAATGCTCCTGTCCGCAGGAGCACTGCCTCTTTCATACTAACTTACCGGCCACAAAACAAAATTAATGATGAGCGCTTACCAACTCATGTAATATTAGGTGATAGGACTTTGTGCCCTTTCTGACAAATCATCTTAAAATTTTTGGCTTGCAGTAGTGAAAGGAAAAGATGCTGTATTGCTAGGCAATCCCTTGAGTGGACTGTGCTGTCATTTTAAAGGAAATGATTTCCCACAGTGGGTCCAACATTTAGCTACAACTCAAGAAATCATATGGCATATTTACTATACTGTTATTAAATTATTTCTCATCACAAGAACTGAGTTAGTGTGGGGCAAAATTCTCAAACCCCACTGTCAGTTCAGGAAAAGATTTTTACATTCCAATAGCTCCTTCATTACTTAGAGATAGTATATGGTTTAACTTTATCATTCTGGTTTATTTTTGCTTTCAATTTGTAAGATTTAGCAAAACATTTTATATTAGTTGGAGACAAAGAGGAAAATATTATTGGATGAAGGCACACCCATGCTGAACTTACAGGAAACAGAAGCAGAGCTGCACAGCCAGTTATGTTACAAGGCTCATTCCTGAAACCTGAATATCATGCGAGCAGAAAAATCTAGATATGTGTTATATTTTGAAGAAATAGTCTGAAGGCAATATTATTTGCTTTTTTATCAAAAAAGAAAAAAATGCATCTTTGTAAATGTGGATTGACTCTTATTGAAACAGGGAACTGAATGCTTGTATTGCAGCCTTAAAGAATCACATATTCACTGCAATATTCATTTTTGTAAACTACAGCCTGCAACCTAGCAGACCATGACTGAATGCTTTTGAAAAGTTGTAGATTACAAACATGAAATCACAATTAATATCCTCTAAAAGTAATTTCAGAGCTTTCACGTCTTAAAAAAAGGACAATGTGTACTGCTTCACAAGGTAATGTAGCTAATCAAAAAAGAGTAGAATTAAAGTATTTACATAATGAGCAATTCTACAGAAGGCGATCATCCCCATGTAAGCACTGCTGATTATATCCCACGCTGCTTTTAACAAACTGTACCAGATTGGATCCAGCCATCAGCACTTTCAGAGAATCCTTAAAAGCCTTTTATGGGTCTTTAAATTTATTGTAGAATGGCATTCTTCAGGTAGAATATGCTGGTGAAAGAGGACAGTGTCAACACAAGGTACCAGCAGGAGAAAATAACATCAGCGCTCCCGGTAATTCCATACTGGGCTGTACTTGGAGCTGGAAAGAAATGGAAAAGATTAAATCAAAATCTAATTTGTGTCTTCCAGGATCTTGACAATAATCAAAAGGTAGCTGAGTGCATTAGGGAAAGCATTGACACTGGAGTCAGACAGACTTAAGTTCATATCTGATTCTGCTATATGACAATGTGTGGGGTATGTGGCTAACTTCTCAGAGCTTCAGTTTTCTCAAGGGCACAATAAAAATAACAGAAATAATATAATCCATGTCTCAGGGCTGTGGTGAGAATTACAGTGTACTACATCAACTAAACACACGCTAAGTACTTAAAAGCCACTAACATCATTATTCCTCTTATATGTATTGTAAATATTTATATTAGTAGACAATATTCATTTATGCATATATTTGTAGCTTCATTTTATTAGGTAAATACTGGAGTAAATGCTAGAAAAACAAGAGTCCCTTCCAAGGCCTTTTTTTTGGTGAGAAAAGATCTTCAAACAATTATAATACAATCCTAGGAATATCAGAGTTGCATGTGCAGACTTCACTAACGCAGAAAAATTGTGCATTAAATTAGCCTGGGCAAGGGAGATTTCAAATGCAGTTTTACCAAAGGAGATGATCATGTGGGTAGAAGAAACAACATATTCGAAGCCATGAGAAAAGGACAGAGCAAGGTGTATAGTGTAGAATATAGAGGGTAGATTTAGTTTTGCTGGACCATGAAGTTTGAGGGTTGAAGTGGAGAGAAGTGAAACTAGACCTCTGGACAGGTAGAATGACCCCAACTGTAATGAATAGGGGACTCGGTTTATATGCTGAAAGATATTTTGAAGAATTTGGAGTTTTAGTTGAATGTATGACTACATTTGTACATGAGAAAGATTACAGTTTTATATATGGAGAAGTTCACTTGGTACTTGGCTAACAGTTACATTGAATTTTCACTGAATACCTGAAAATTCATCAAGTTTGGGATATTGTGGGAGTGTTGTGAATGGGTTCCACTTTGTTTATGAAAGGATAGTTTCCTACTTGTATGTGAATTATATTGTGTTCCAGAAATTAAATGTCACAGTCGTGCTTGGACTTGTTAGAGATTGACTCTCATTTACCATAATAATAATAATAACAAAACATATTTTAACCACCTTTTCTTAATGAAACCTGGATTTCAAGCACTGTTTCCTAGTAGAAATTGAATAATGTAGTAAAGAAATCGACTACTTCATTTCTAAATTTATAACTCAAATCCAGGAGCAGGTTTAGTACACTGAGTTTGAATTACCAGCAGATAGTTTTAATGAAACGTTCACAAATGACTATATTACTATGTAACAAGAAGAATAAATTGTGTTGTTTACACTTCCAAGAAATTAAAGGGGATGAAAGATACATGGGTCCCTGCAGTGGGAAGTTTCTTTGACAGTGCAATTATTGATTCCAGGTGAATGGGATCTGAGCAGTGAGACTATGATGTTTTAATAAACAGAGAGCAAAATTAGCTATTTAATGCATCTATGTAATTACAAATGAGTTTTTTTTTTAAATAAAAAGATGAAGAAAGTAAGCCTTTTGTTGAACAGACAGCTTTTCAATTTCTGATATATAAGAAGTCTGATTTAAAACCATGGAACTCTTATTTTCCCTTTTTCAAGATATAGAAAAATATATTAAAAATATAAATAAATCTTTATTTAGTATATGACCTTCTCAATAATAGTTACGGTAGAGTTGTTGGTTTTCAAGAATGTTGCATGTAATAAAACTTGTATAATAGTAAAAAACCAAGAACATGCAAAGCATATACATGGTTTGATATATAAGAAATAAAATTTAAAAGCTAAGCATAAAAAGCAACGGTAAATTATTTCTGTTATCATGACAAATTAAGTAGTAATATTAAATGGGTAGACCATTGGCCAGGCATGGCAGCTCACGCCTGTAATCCTAGTACTTTGGGAGGCTGAGGCGGGCAGATCATGAGGTCAAGAGATGGAGACGAGACCATCCTGGCCAGTATGGTGAGGCACCATCTCTACTAATATACAAAAATTAGTGGGGCAAGGTGGCACACACCTGTAGTCCTAGCTACTTGGGAGGCTGAGGCAGGGGAATCGCTTGAACCCCAGAGGCGGAGACTGCAGTAAGCCAAGATTGCACAACTGCACTCCAGCCTGGTAACAGGGAGACTCCATCTCAAAAAAAAAAAAAAAAAAAAAGAGTAGACTTTCAAGACCCCTCAAAACTCCTTACCTATCTTTAAAAATGTGTTTTGGGGCAATCTTTCCTAGATCTCCTCTCCTTCAACAAATGAAGCTGATTATCCCTTCTGTGTCATGAGACCATGAAATATATATTATATGTTATACAACTATCACACTGCATTGCAAATATTTGTTACGTATTCATTTCTTCCAACAGACTTAAACTCTTCTAGGTCATGTCTTATTCATCTCTGTGTTTCCAGACATAGGTGTGATATATAGTGGATGCTCAAGAAATGTCTAAGTAAATGACTCAATCAAATGAATGGGTCACAATCAAAATGAGTATTTCTATCCCACAAAATGGTATCTCTTCTGAAGCAAGCCATATAATTATGGGCTAGAAAACGTGCTATAGTAATATACATCCATTCATTCATTCAGCAAGTTTTAATTGAACTAGGTACCAAGCACTCTTCTAAGTGCTGGGAACGTATCAATTAATAAGATAGGTATGAACCTTTTATGACTTAATTCTATGTATTTCCATATATACTGCTTTTTGTCATCTGCCTTCCCCAGTGTAGTTGTATCTTTTTCCACTCAGCCTCCTATTGTCTTAATGATAACAAAGATATTACCAACAGTATCTTTTAACTTTATTACTTCACAATTAAAATGGCATATATTTTTTCACTGATGCCACAAATTTATATACTTTTTTTGTTATTTGTGAATATAATCCTTATATTAGTCCTTAAATAAACTAGAAACTGGCTGATGCATTGTTAGCTTGCAATTGTTACAGAAAATGAACTGTGGAGTAATTGTGAATAATCAGTAGGCCAAAACACAAAGAGCAAAGTTAGTCACCATAATGTGAGGTCAGATACCTAATGTCAAGTTATATGTCATCAGGCATACTCCTTAACTATATACTGAATATCTATTATGTACATCAGGTTGAATTAAACCTCACATAGGCAAAGATGAATAAAACCCAAACCTCTCTTTCAAGAATAAATAAATAAATAGGATATGAATAAATAGGTAAATATAGATCATCAGGATATATGGAGATTTAAGGATAACATACAAACCTGGGAGGACTCCCTAGGGGTTCATGGCAGATAAGGAATCCAGGCAACAGTTACAAATACAATAATTTTTTACAAAATGCAATGATATACATATTTTATTACACCCCTCTCTCTCTCTCTCTCTCTCTCTCTCTCTCTTTGAGAAGTAGTCTTACTCTGTCACCCAGGCTGGAGTGCAGTGGCACAATCTCAGCTCACTACAACCTCCGCCTCCCGGGTTCAAGCGATTTTCCAGCTTCAGCCTCCTGAGTAGCTACATGAATATATATATATATATATATATATATATATATATATATATATAATCTCTGATACTGAATACACAGTTTGGTACTTAATAGGTGTTCAGTAAACATTTGTGCATCGCATCCATTTCCCCCACTGTTACCACAAACCTATAAGGAGACAAAATAGCTTGACTTCATTTTTCAGAGAATATTGTCTTTCCCCCTCATACTTTGCTGAATCTTTCTTCTCCTTTTAGTTTCAGGCTCATTATAGCTTGACCTGTACAAGTCAGGCTACTTCCCTTAAGTATTTTGAGCAAGAAGACAGATCATTAGCAGGATAATATAGGAACAGAATATGTACTGAACTTTATAACATCATATTCTTGCCACAAAAGAGTCAGCATAGGTGAACCCATAGGTCCAAACTAGAAGCCTGAATTCCTTAGGAGACATCTAGTTGAGCCTCTGGGGTGTCCAGACCTGTTGAAGGATCTCTGCCAAGCTTTTAGTTGCCTATCAATATCATGCTTCTATTTACCCTAAGTAAAATTAGGCAGGATAGGTCATGTGTTCAGAAATGTAGCGGGGCTAAGGTGAGAGCTTTAGTTTCATTCTGAGTGACATGAGAAGCCATAGGAGAGTTTGATTATTTCTAAAGGATCACTTGGCTAGTCAGTAGACAATAGATTATACTAGGAAAGTCAAGAGTCAAGCCTATGTTGGCCGGGCACGGTGCCTCTTGCCTGTAATCCCAGCAATTTGGGAGGCCGAGGCAGGGGGATAACCAGAGACTAGGAGTTCAAGAACAGCTTGGCCAACATGGCAAAACCATGTTTCTACTAAAAAGACAAAAAAATCAGTCAGGCATGCTAATTGATGGTGCACACTGTAATCCCAGCTACTTGGGAGTCTGAGGCACGAGAATCACTTGAAACCTGGAGGCAGAGGTTGCAGTAAGCTGAGATTGCCCCACTGCACTCTGCCTCAAAAAAAAAAAAAAAAAAAAAAAAAGAGTAAAGCTTATGCTAGCTCAAAACCTTCAAGAATTCCCCACTGTCTATTGAGTGAAGCCAAAACTTTACAGCCTAGCATTCAGGGTCCTTGGCCCTCTGGTTCTAGTCAACTTATTCAGACTCACAGTGGCTCTTCACTCTAGTTGTACAAGCCATTTTTCTGAACACAAAGAGTGTTTCATTACCACATGTCCT
The DNA here is from genome assembly GCF_048565385.1 of Saimiri boliviensis. Lineage (NCBI taxonomy): Eukaryota > Metazoa > Chordata > Mammalia > Primates > Cebidae > Saimiri > Saimiri boliviensis. The sequence goes on from NC_133459.1 coordinate 69,528,933, forward strand.
TTGCACATGCTAACTCCTTAAGCCTACTGATCCCTAAACATTAAAAAAACAACAGTTTATTTCATAAGGCCATCCCCAGCCTAAGAAAAATTGTTAGTCTTCTGCTTATACCTGACTTCAGAAATGTTTTCTTTCTTTTTAACTTATAATTAGTAATATATATGTCATATGTAACTATAAAACATCTTGAGGTTATGGAACATTCCTCCTTATATGTGCATCTGTATCTTATAACAATCGTGTTCAATTGATGTTTATTGGATTGGGTGTGGAATAATATTCCTAAATATGCATGTGTCTAATTCAAGACCATTTTTATAAACTCTCCTAATAGTTGTTCCTATGATTTCTCACCCTTAAGGCAAAGTGGGTAATGGGGGAAATTGTTCTATTTCTTTCTTACTACCTGCTTAATTGTTTTTGAGAAGAAGATTGAAGAAAAGAGAAGAAAAGTTTAAATTGAGAATGAGAAAGAAAGGAAGAGGATAAAGGACACAAAAGTTGAAGATTTAAAACAAACACAGAACACTCAGCCCTTGAACAATGGTAATATTTACCATTTGATAAATATGTATCATTTAAAAATGATATCATATTTACCATTTTTTTGAAAAAAAAAAGAGAAAGAAAATAAAATGGAGTCTGTAAGTGAGACTGCTTTGGTGTAGTCTGCAGATCAGAATTTAAAACAAACAAGAGAAAGGACCGTTTGTCATTCTTTCTACTTAGTAAAGCTAAGACATTCCAGTCTTTAAATATGACATCATATACAACATACAGACTGTAGCGCCAGGCCAGGTGATATTGGTTCAAGTTCCAATTCCACCTCTTTCTAACTGGACTAACCTGGGCAAGTTTCTTAACTTTGCTGAGTTCAGTACCTTCATCTGCAAATGTGGATTGGTAATATCTCAAAAGTTACTGCGAAGATTAAATGTGTTGTCATGTGTAAACCACCCAGTACAGCACTTAACAAAGCATAAACACTCCCACCAGGATGGGCTAGACAATCCTCTAACGGATTCAGTGTGTGCGATGTGCCAGGCACTCTGAGGCAATGAGCAAAACGGAAACGGTCCGTGTTCCCACAGAGCTTTTTTTTTTTTTTTTTTTTTTTTTAACTTGAGATGCTTTGCACGGAGCAAGCATATTTTACTTCACTTTTAATCTACACTTGGTTACACCAATGTTTCTCTGGTCTCACAAAAACGTCTTTTGTTTTTGCTTACAGAAATATTAATTCTCTATATTTTCTTGACTTTGGGAGTTTTTTTATTTAATGCAATTTATCGCTAGATAATTGCCAGTCTCCTCTGATTTGCAATCTCTTCAGAGGGTATGACCTCTTCCTTTTCTTCTCTTTTGCCAAGGAGAACAGCATGATGCGTGAAATTTATAGAGTGGTTTCATGGCTGACTTAATGATGAGTTTGTTTTTAGAGGATCTATCTCAGGTGGGAAGCAAAAGTGCCAGGCTAAGAGTGGAGTGTAGGCCTTTAAGACTTCTTCCCATTGTCAACAGGAAGATCCATTCTGAATGTTAATATATGTTTTATATCTTGTCTAATGATGATTATCACTACCAATTACCACAGCTGCTGCCTATTATTTTCTGTTTTGGCAGTTTTCCCTTGTATTGCTCCGGTTTGTATTTTGAGGCAAAATCAAATGTAACTGTGAAATATTTAGTTTTGGTACAATATCAGTTACTTGCCCAGAAATTTCCTTAAATTACTCATGTTTTAACTGAACTAGCTTTGAGTCATGTTTTTAAGATTCCTGTTGCAATCTTAGAGTTACTAAAGCTATATTAATTCTGCTTCTGTAGGGCAAAGCTGACCTCGACTTACATTTTCCTGAAGAAGCATATACCTTAATGGGAAGCAAGTGATTTACACCCAAATAACGTTTCATGAAGAAGAGGGTGATTAATGTGTACTCAAAATAGAGAACACATACGTTTACTGAGAAATTATACACCATTGATTAGATCCAACTGACAGTGGGATCCTGTTGCGTTACATACTGTGGGAGGAGTTTGCTCAAAAGGTAATTAAATCCTCTCTGAAGCAATATCCACCATCCACCCCTTTCCACCATCAGCAGCTGCAGGGGATATCTGGAGGCTCAGCTTGCACTTCCCTTTTTTGTATCACTTAATTTTACTTAAACACCGGGTACAGATTAGGAGAGGAAAAGAGAAGCAGATGGAATATACTTTTCCACTGGTATATAACTCTGGATTATGGTATCTGGAAGAATCAAGTAGGTCTCACACGGTGAACATAATTAAACTCCTTTCCATTATTTCTGGTGAAATCAAATAGTCCAGATCCTAAAATGAGATGCGCTGGGTTATAGATACAGCACAGACACACTATATCTTCTCATGCACCACCTCATTTTGTGGCACAGTGATTTCTAGGAAGAGAGCTTTGTTTGTGTGAATATTGCATGCTCCTGTACTGTAGACCCTCTGGGGTCTTTTTCTCCTCCTCAACTTTAGGGTTGGAGAATGCCCGAGTAGCACAGTTGTCATGTGGGAATGCTAGCAATGTAGAGACTTTCAGTCTGTTTGTGTGATTACTAAACACACCTTCATTGTGCCATACACTGTCTCCCGGAGTGCAGAGAGGTAAACATATTATGGTCCTCTTTTCAATTAGCTCTCCGTCTGGTCGAGTAACAATTTGTGATTTCTTATGACAGTCAACTCCTCTCGCATTTAGAGAAAGAATGTGAAAATTGGATAAATAGCTTCAAATTTCTGTCAGTCAGCCTTCCCTTTTTTCTTCTTTAGAAGAAGTCAGGCTAACAAGTACACATTGGTGTTCTTTTCTTGAATTAGAGGCCAAAGAACATAGAAAAGTTTTTATTTAATGCTAACGTTTTGGTGTTTTTTATTATTATTATTTTATTTTTTATTTGATCAAAAAATGGAATGTCTATCTTCAGGTTAGTTCCAATACTTTTGACAGAGTGAGACTTGATAAACTTCAAAATAGTCATTTTTACAGAAAATCTCTCTACTTTTGTGTTATCAACAATGAGGTGAATGGGTAGAGAAATCACACCATTCCTTTCTCTCTCTTTTTGACTAGTAGCATTTTCCTGCCAACTTATTCTTAGCGACTACAGAGCTATTTCTCTGGCCACCCAGCCTCCTCGCATCCCATTTTGCTTGCTGAATAGCCATGTTGCCAAAGTTCACAATATACCATCCTATTTACTCAGCATCAATTACATTAGGAATTTTAAACATCTATTTGCCTTGGTTTTACTCACATTCAGAAATCTACCTTTTTGTAGGTAAATACTTTTATCTTCATATAGCCAGATGAAACTCTCCAAGACTATTACCTCTAATTTGAGGTGAGGAGAATGAGGAAGCAATCATCCAAATAGAAACAAATTCTACTGCCTTTTATTATCCTTCCTAGTTGCCGAAATAAGGCCTCAAAGCTTGAATTGTTCATCAGTATCTTCTCAATGTTTCGTATTTTCTGTTTATTTTAGAAACTTAGAAGTAATTTACATGAATATATAGGAGCTTGGAAGTGTGTTGTCAATACAGGTAATTTTGTGTGATCCTGAACGGTTCTTTGAACTCGGTATGGCAACTCCTACCATGTTGGTTTGCAGATGGGTTTCTACATAAGTGTCTTGACATATTTTGGAGCTGTCTGTGGATGTGTATGGGTGTGTGTACGTGTGTTTTAAACTCTGGCTTTGTTGTGTGAAATATTTGCACAAAATACAATACACATTGACCTTACTATACAGACTTTAGCTTGGGCCTCTAGGGCATCATTCAGTTGAAGAAAATAAGGTTTTACAGAAATAAAAATAGAAACCCAGCTGTGTTCTTAAGGTCACTAATAGTCACTGCCATCAACTATGTCCTCACTGTGACACTGCTAGTGTGGTAAAAACATGGGAGAAATTGGAAACCAGCAAACATTTTTGCAAGTTGAAAGCGTTTTTGAGATCCTATACATGTGGGTATGTAGGTGTGAAATTATTTAAGTTTTTATATAGGGTGTCTAACCTTGGAGTTTAATGATCAGGTTTTCTTGTTTACTACATTTTATACTTCGAATCTTTTGTGGTAGAAAGGGTACCTACACTAGCTTATTTTCTGGATTCTGCAACATTGTTCTTTTGGCATTATTAAGAATCGAGAATTTCATAAGGTTTGATGATCATTCCATTTTTTTGAATATTCAATTTACCTTTAGTCTGTTTGCTTTGCTTGTTATTAGATTTTCCAGTGAAATGAAGGCCAGTGATTATCTGGCCTTGTAGTTCTGATTTACTGAAATTATTCCACTTGTTACACTCTAGACTGATTTTCAGTTATTCTCAATGATTCTCTAATCATTGCCATCATATTTTGGCTATTTTAAAATCCTTAATAAAATCCAAATGACTTTGAATGGAATGTAAGATGTTCTGTAGGCTTTCTGCAAGCAACTTTTGCAGCCCTATACCGGATACCCTGCTTTACTTTGCACATGTGTTATCCTAGTCAGAAAACTCTCCTTTCTCAGGACACGTCCAAGCCTTTTCTGCACTTGTGTATTTGCACAGTTTGCATTCATATGAGATGGGCTTCTATGTCTGCATGTGTGAAACAGTACTCATATCTCAGTGCCCATCTCAGATGCAACCTACTCACAAAGTAGAACCTGCAAAACAGTCTGAGTGCTGGGGATCAGGTGGTGCCATCCACAGATTTTACAGATGAGAAGGTGAGGCTGATAGGGATTGAATGATGGACTTAAATTAGATGTAAAAATAAAACAAGGACTCAGGTATTCTGATTCTCTGTGCTTCCATTTCTATGTAGCTTCCCTGAATTATTACCTAAGTCTAGTTAAATTAATCTGCCAAGTCCTCTTTTCTCCTATAGCTTTTACCTATACTTTGCCTATATTTTACCTATACTTTATCACTCTCATGTGCATCTTCTTCTACAGAGTCTAAGTTTCTTGAAAGCAAGGATCATATTTAATTTACTTTTGTATAACTCGTAGCATTTGATCAAGTGTTTGGGACTGTCAAACTATTAATTATAGAAAATTGAAGTATAGACACATTGTTTAAATTTCTGCATTAGGATGAGATTTTACTATAGAGCTCAAGAAAAGAGATAGAAAAGATAATGTCATCCATCAAGAATTCAGGAACTTGGAAATACTGACTACCATTATAGAGTAACATTTGTTCCATCTACTGAAAAGACGAATCTTGTCTTCTTGGATGTCTCTCAAGACATCATACCATAAATACAGAATTATATCTTTACAAAAATATAAACACACACCCAAGAGAACTGTTAAATCATTGCCCTTGTCTGTGACTTCTATCTGAATGTGTTTGCTATGGATGGAGGCCATATTTCTTAACAATCAAGCATAATACCAGGTACTAGCTTAGCACCTTGGTACCTCAGTTTTCTCAGTTGAACAAAGGGGATAAAATTATCCCTCCTCATGTTATGATAAGCAAATGAGACAACTAAGTGAAGTGTTCATTGACGTGTTGATTAAATTTTCTTTAAATGATAGCTTTTAAAAATGTACTAGTGTTTACACAAGAAGTACCAATGTAAGCACAGAGAAATGGAAGCACAGAGAATCAGAATACCTGAGTCCTTGTTTTATTTTTACATCTACCTTGGCCCAAGAAGAAATGTTTAGTTGTTGGCAAGAGATCATGTGTATCTCAGAGTTCTAGAAATTTTGAAACAGTAACAACGACACTAACAATATATGTCCTTTCTAAAACATAGCTTTAAAAATGCAGGTCAGAAAACTCATCCACTAAACAAATAATGCTTAAGTATCTACACACGCTTAGTGATTACCTGCTGTTCTCCACGTACTATTTTGTGTTTGTTCCAGGGTACAGTTTTAATATGTAGTTCCTCTAAGATCACAATGCTCTGAACAAACCATAGCATTTAGCTCCTTGGGTTTGCAATCCATGCTTCTTTTACTTGGAATTGCCTTCTTCTACTTCCTCCTGATTCTCCTGCCTCTGTCTGATATACTTATATTTCCCCTTAAGAACCAAGAACAGGTATACAATCTCTTTGCCACCATTCTTCTTGTCACCTCTGTGACAACTTACATGATCCCTTCCTTACTTCCTCTCTCCCTGGAGGCCTCAATGTAATTCAAATTATTTCAAGGCCTTGCTTAGGAACTTGCTTCCTCACCTAGATTTCAAGTTTCTAAAGAGCTGAAATCATATTTTCTTCATCTTTCTTTTCCTCTTCTTTCCTCTTCCCCAGAGTCCATCACAGTGACTGCACATAATAAGGGCTTAATAAATAACTGCTCTTTTTATGTCCACATGAGATAAATTTTACAAAATACACTTGTTTCACACACTTTTGTGTTTTGCTTTACATCTTCTCATTACATTTCTACTTTAGCTATTGCTATGACAAGTGGTTGTATGCAGGGCAAACAATTCTAAAGTATATTCTACCAGGCTCCTCAGAGGGTCTAGTAGGCTGGAACCCAGTTATGCACACCAAGTACCAGTTCAATGGTGTATTCTTGGACTGGCTTTCCTTTCTTCCCTGTGTTACTAGTTTCAGTCACCCACCAGTGTTCCTTAAAATCCTTTCCCAAGATAATTGTTTACAAGCAAACTGCCCATTTTAGGGGTATCCAGAGAAAGACAACAATCTTGTCCAAAGAAAAGGAAAATAATATATTGGAAATACTGTGTCTAGTGCAACTTCATATCTCCCTACACTCCGTGGTGCTCTGCTCATAGTAGGTGCACAGAAAATTAATTTGGATAAATAAATCTGTTGAAAGTGAACAGTTATCCAATCTCTTTGCCACCGTTCTTCTTGGCTCCTAATAATTCTCTCAGTTTGTGTGAGTTTCATGAGGTTTGCATTAATTATACTGTTAGCAGGTATATACTCTTAACAACAACAACAACAACGAAAACCCAGGTCTTAAAATCTTAATTAAATCTGTTTTATTTTCCTCATAGATTTTATCCCAGGAATATCACCCACTGTTTCACACTATCATCATTTTGGTTTCTGCTATACCAGCAATACTGCCTCGTGAAAATTCTGGCTCCACTTGTATTTCTTAAATATTTAAACGCACTCATGGTTCTTATTTTTTATTATGATTTCAACTATAAAATATTCTTCTCCTCTACCACCTTGAAATGTTCCTTCCTCAGGGCTCTATTGTTGCCTAAGATTATCCATTGTAAAATGGGAAAAAGAAATACAACCACTGTGGCAGGATTTTGGGGACAGGCACACAAAAACCAGATACTAGGGCATTATAGTCCAAAGAAGAGTCCAGAAAAGGATGAAAAGAAAAAAAAAAAAAAACAACATGCACAGTGATGATGCCAGTACTGAACTCAGACACTAGTCAAGATATTAAAAAAGAGAGAAGTATGCATTTTAAAAACCATTACATCAAGACACCTTACCTCTGGCTCATTTTAATAGATAATGCAAATTTGGTCATTTACATTACTGTTTGAAAGCATTTTTGGCTATCATAAAAATAGTATTCCCTGCATTAATAAATGTTTCCATTTATTAGCATTAAGTTTATATCCACAGTTCCTTCAGGCACAAAACATTAGGAAAAGTTTTGTCATTTTATAACACCTTTATTTTATTGAGAGATGACTGTATTTTAGCAGTACTTTCAATTATACTTAATATGTACATTTAAACATATAATTGGAAAATTGATCTTTGCGACTTACGTAAGTCAGGAAATCATAATTTAAGAGTAACTGAATTTTACACCAGTAACCACATTATTTATTCAACAAGTGCTATGGAGTGCCTACTATGTGTTAGGTGTTGCACAAAGATGAATACCTAATTGTTAACTCTTAGGACTACGTAGTCAAGTAAAAAAAAATTCTACACCAGAAAAAATGAAATTATTTTTACAAAATCATATATTATTATAATTCCAGAGTTAAAAGAAATTTTGAGAGAATTTATTCTCCTTTGTCAAATCATAACTGAATCAGAATTTAGTTAGAGAAAGACATTCTACACTTACATTGTTTTATAGCCAGAAAAGACTCAAGTCTGGTGAGGAAAGAGCTACACAGAGAATTAATGCAAGTGTCCAGACTTTAAGTTTAATGCCCTTTCCAGAATTTTGCACTGCTCACATGAATTCATTTAGTATTTTGCTTCATGCTTTTGTAATACTCATTGCTTATTAATATTGAAGTAGCAGATAGAAATCTTAAAATGTTTCTAAATACAATATGATAAAAAATAATTCCATAGTCCAGCAAATTATCCAAAGTCTAGATGCCTCTTTAATTAGACATTTCAACCAATAAAATAAAAAATGAGTTTTTTCTACATACATGCTGGAAGTGACATAATAATAATAATTATTATTATTATTTTTAATTTTTTTTGAGACAGAGTCTTGCTCCACCACCAGGCGCCAGGCTGGAGTGCAGTGGCGCAATCTCGGCTCACTGCGACCTCCGCCTCCCAGATTCAAGCAATTCTCCTGCCTCAGCCTCCCAAGTAGCTGGGACTACAGGCGGGTGCCACCACTCCCAGCTAATTTTTGTATTTTTTTAGTAGAGTCGGGGTTTCACCATGTTGGCCAGGATGGTCTTGGTCTCTTGACCTTGTGATCTGCCCGCCTTGGCCTCCCAAAGTGCTGGGATTACAGGCTTGAGCACCCGGCTGACATAATTATTTTGTGAAATATCTAATGTTGGAAATAATTTCCAAGATCGATAGTCAATATATGTTTTCTTCACATCTTTCATAATGTGTTCAATTTGAACTTCTTTAGTGCCTCAAGCATATGAAGCTCATAGTAAATATGTACTGATCAAACCTTAGTGATATGTGAATAACCATTATATTAAAAATCCGCTATAAATGGCTAGTTTATTTTTGTAAGAAGAACATGGCCTAGAATCAAAAGAGTAGGCATCTACAACATTCAGCTATATGTCTAGACCGTGTCTTGATTCATCAGTTGCTAAAAGGTACACATGAAATCAGAAAATCAGCATTCAGACAACCAACTCTGCATAAAATACAGTTGTGGGTTTTGGGTTTTTTTCCAGTGAAGAAGCAGCTTTGGTTTACTATTCAAGCTTGAGGTCAGGGCTTGAAAACTCGAAAAAAATGGAAAAGGGATTAAGAGAACCATACATTCCTAGAGAGCGAGGATGTAGCTTAAAAACCATAAACGTGTCAATTTGCTTTTATCACAGTAACTTCTCTACTTCCTAGTATACTAGTATCTAAGAGTGACTGCTAATAAAATTAAAAAGCCACATTTAAATACATGTGTTCTAATATATATTTTCCATTTCACACTAACTTTACTTATAATCACAATTATGGGAACATTTGGCATCATTATAATTGTCCAAAAAAATTCTAAAATTCTCTGTAAGTTTGTTTGTAAGACTTGAAGAAAGCAAACATTAAAAAAAAAGCAACCATACATTTTGATGCATTCTTAGAAACGTCATTATAAAAAGGTTTGGACTAAGTAATAAATAATTGCACTTGGGTATAATTTTTAAATCTTTAAATTAGAAAAGACAGATGATTATTTTCCCCCTTCACCAAAGAGAGGAATGATGTTTAATGTTAGTATCTCCTTGTTACACATTTTTTTTAAGACAAAGGGATATAAGAAAGATATAATACGCACTGTGAATATTCCTGCTAATCTTCTTGGAATTTCCTCCTGTATTAAACTGTATCTTGTCTATACTATTTAAACTATTGTTCTGATATTCTTCACATATGAACAAGATGATATTTTGCAAAGTTTAAGAATTGTGGCAGCTATCCAATTATAAAGAGCAGCTTTAGCCACTTGTGAATTAGGAACAAAAAACCCACCAACACAAATAAAGGTTTTCATTAAGCCACATTCCTGTTTATTACAGAGTGACAATAATAATTTTTTTTTTGGATTTTAATTTAACTTTAAAAACAAATTGCAATTCCGCCATCCCTTTGATGCAGCTGGCTGCACTATGCATAATGTCTGATATACAATGGCACTGCCTATTGTTACAGAACTGGCTTATTTGTATATTGAAAGCTGCATTCAAATTTGTATGGTTCAGAATGTTCAATGAAATGCACAAATCGACTACTTTAATATTCCTCAATTTGTCATAATGGTTTTTATGTGAGTATTTTTCTTATTTAAGATTGTCATAATGTCATTTATATTCTTTAAGGAACAAGAAAAAATTCCTCTTAAATCTCATAGTCGAAAGCTAAAGACAGGGGCCTAGGTCAAGTTCAAAGTCACTAACAGGTGAAAATCACCTCGGATTCAATCTAGGCTTAGCAGCTACCAGAAAGGAACTGATGAAAGGCCTTGTTTTATTGTTTGCTAACAGTAAAATGAAATAAGATGTGGAATATTATAGAAAGGATTTTGTAAGTGAAAGGGAGTGGTTAAGAAGAGACAAAGTATGTTTTGGAAAGGATATTGAAACTTGAAGAATGTTGGAAGAAGAGGTTGAGGGAATCCTGTGACTAAAAGCAGCATCGGAGACACAAACACACTGATCTTAGAGCCCTGCAAATATGTTTCTTTATATTGGACATTTTGAGTTTTTTTCTATTCCTAGGTATGTTATCAAATTATACAAGTCTACTAATTCCAATTATCCTATAAATACCCTTCTTAAAATATATATTGCACAACTGAATTGCATTTGAGTTTGTTAAGTTATTAAAAAGGTATCCTGAGTCTGCAAATACAGTTTGATTTCCTGATCACTGAACTATGAAAAGTACAGATTGAAAAAGCAATTTTTGGCTCGGCCCTGCGACTCAAACCTGTAATCTAGCACTTTGGGAGGCCAACGCAGGAGGATCCCTAGAGGCCAGGAGTTCGAGACCATCCTGGGCAACAAAGCGAGATCCCATCTCTAAAAAAAATTTAAGAAATAGCTGGATGTGGTGGTGTATGATTATTATCCTAGCTACTTAGGAAGCTGAGGTAAGAGGATTGCTTGAGCCAGGGAGGTCAAGGCTGCTGTGAGCTCTAATCGCGCCACTGCACTCCAGCCTGGGCAACAGAGCATTTCCTGAAACGATTTCTTGTCTAAAGAAAATAAAAAGAAATTTCTTAAAAAGCTATTTTTAAAACATGAAAAACAACTACAAAATCGTGGAAGAGAAAAATGAATGTCATTATTTCATAGATACTAATTAGAGACAAACATAGTACCATGTTGTTCATTTGAAGATACTATCTTTTCATCACTTCACTAGTGGAGATTAGAGGTCCTTTTTCATCATTTCACAAAACGCTGGAAAAACTAGTCTCTTCTAGTTGCCGTATATAACTTACTATTGTAATTCCTTGAGGATACATAATTCTAGTGTTAAATACAGGGTGGGACAGCAATCACATTATAATTATCAAACATTTGGGCAGGGCATATAAAGAATTGCCCAGAATTTTTTTGCTAACTTCTTCATTTAATTCTTTAATGATATCATTATCATTATGACCAACTCCTCTTCACCCACCCACTCCTCTTTTTTTTTTTTTTCCAAATTACTTGCAGTTAGAACATTATGAGTATAAAGAATTAAGACCTTCAACAAGATACTTCAGTATTGTGAGCCTCAATTTTCTATAGGGGTTGTGAGAGGGGTTATTAATATCCTTGGACTATTGTGAATGTTAGAGGAGATAATGCTTGCAACTATGCTTTGTAATGCACAAATCAGTTTGTAAAAGCAATTTGATACTAGAGCATAACTGTCAGATGCTAATAGTTAGGACTTTAAAGAAAAAAAAAACCTTTAAAAATTTGCTGTCATTTGATAAATTCTTACCATTCAATGGTAAGTCTTTCCATGATTTATCAATTCAATTATAGACATAAGGTTAAGTGTAGTAACCCAAAACGAATGTATTTGGGTAAAATAAAATTCTCTTCACCTACAGGTTCAGTTCTATTTATTTGTAATTTGTATGATAATATATCTAACTTGCAAAATTGTCTTTATATTCATGTGTTCATACGTTTGTGGATTCACTCAGTCAATGAATTTTGTACCTACCTATGCACAGAATTACCTCAGTGTTACAGGAGATCATGCACCATGGTCAATGTGGTAGGAAGAATTCTAAAGACGTCCTTCCACCCCAGATGTTCACATCCCCTGGTTACTCAGTCAAGCACTCATCTAAGTACTGAGGTAAAAGATTTTGCAGATGTAATTAAAATTCCAGGTTAGTTGACCTTAACATCTGGAGAAGACGTGGGTAAGCCTACCCCAGTCACATAATATCTTGTCAAAGCAGGCAGTTTTCTCCACTGGTGGCAAAAGTTAGAGATTAAAAACCCAGAGAGGGGTTGGCCTTGCTATTGCTGTCTTCAAAACTGAGAGGGCCCATGTGTTAAGAAATATAGTTGATTTCTAGAAGCCGAGAGCAGCCTCCTGCTGACAGCCAACAAGAAAATGAGGACCTCCGTCCTTCCACCACAAGGAACTAGATCCTGAAAAACACAAATAAGCTCAAAAGTGAATTCTTCCCTAGAGCCTACAGATAAGAACCCAGCTGAGCTGACACCTTGGTTTCAGCTTTGTGAGACCATATGCAGAACACCTAGTTAAGCCATATTGGACTTCAGATTTACAGACGTGAAAGCAAATTTGTGTTGCTTTATGTTGCTTGATTTCTGATAATTGTTTTAAAGCAATAGAAAGCAAATGCAAATTAACAGTCTGTTTCATACTGGGGGATGTCACGTAAACTGTGGAAAGGCAGGAAGGGTTAAAGGGACAAAAGTTAGAAATTTAAAAAAAGACATGTCAAGATGAAATGACTATCAAATGAGCATCACACATAATAAGTGCTCTTAGCTTCAAGAAGAGTATTTCACAGCGGGCTGGACTATTCTGAGAAGTTCTTCCTGGAGCAGGAAGGCTTAAAGCATGGAAGAGTTGGCAAGGCCGAATTTCTCATATGATTCCAAATAAATCTCCCATTAAACTTGTCTCTCTTTAATTTGAGATTTCGTTTAAAGTGAAAGCAGCATCAGAGATGACATTCTATAGATGACATTATATAATCCTAAACCATATCTGTTACTTACGTTTTCTACAAACCTTTCCCCAACTACAAAAACACAGGCTCCAATCAGAGACTCCAGGGGGTCAGTACTATTATTCTACTGAGTTGAAAGGAAATCATCATCATTCACTTACAAATCTGGGATTACTCCAATTTCATGCTGAGCCCTGAATGAGATAATACATACATATATGTAATCACTATGTGGAGTACAGTAAGAGCTTGACCAGAAGACCTGTGTGCACCCCTCCACACACTTTTTAAATGTAAAATACCTGAGTCTGAACATTTCTCAATGAATAATCCTAGAAAGCATATAACCATGTTCATTTTCTAACTCTTTTGTGGTCAAATAATAAATACAGATGATACAGAAAATAGAAACTGTGACGAATTTGGACAAATGTAATTTAGAGACAGTGACAGAAAGCTTAGTCAAGCATAATGCTCACAATCCATAAAGCAAAAATCAGGGCAAAAGGCATCAAACATTCCCCCGAGGCTCATGGTTCCGTAAGAGGGTTCTTTGGTTTGGCACTACCTCCTCTTTTCCCAGCAATCACACTCCTACAGCTAAAAGATGTTTGGACTATGACACTGATTATTTACAGCAGCTATTGAAGCTGCAAGACTACCTACCTACATACACACATACACGCATAGTGATACAGAGAAGATAATGAGTAAGGCCTTAGCTCATCTTATTTCCCCAAGGTTGCAATTTAATTATGTTTCCAATGGGAGAAAAAGGAACACAAATCCCCTCAAAAACACCTTTTTATATACAAAAAGTAAAGTAGACGTATTTCTTTTACTTGTGCCATTTCTCCATTTAAGCTGCTATTTGCTACTTATCATGCATGAATAGAAGAATGGATGAAATGAACAAAGCATGGATTTTTGTTGTTCCTGCCATGTAAAGTTACAGCAAATAAATTGCACAGAGAAAAGAATAAATGTTGAAATACCCTAAATCTTTTTATGTAGATGAGGTAAAAAGGCAGTCTCCTTTAGAATTGCTCCTTTAGATTATAATAGCAAATTATGTTAAAAGTCACAATGACAAATCAGCCTATAATTTATTTTAAGAAGTCAAACTAGCAAGATCAAGTGTACTGTAGGTGGTATTTCATCTTATCATGTTAAAACAGTCTTCCCAAATGTAAAAGATAATCTCAACTGCTGTGTTCTGTAAGCAAGCAGAAAATTATGTAAATCTGATTTCCTTACTGTGTGCTTGCTATCTCTTTAAAGCTTACTAAATCATATCCAGATTTGTAAACACAAAAGCTCTGGATCCAAGATACATTTGGGTTTTAAACACTCAGAATGAGAAAAGGTATTTTGCAGGGTGTAATTGAAAAATTCCTGTCTGTTTTCAAAAGCTAACAAATCAACAGTTATGTGAGATAAAAAAAAAATACAAAACATCACCTCTTAACTTACTATGGGCTTAATTGCTTCCTCATAATGGAATGTGACAATATGATTGCAATAAGAATAGCACTTGCTTTGAAAATCCCATATCAAAGAAATGCCAGTAAGGGGGCAGGAAGCTCACATGGCAGCCATGTTGAAATTCCTCTTCATCTATATTTTAGTTTTCACTGGTTCTTACCCTTTGTCCTATAGTTCCCTTTAGGCTCATTGATTGAATAACTGGTGTTTACTTTGTTAGCTCACCTAGAAATGTCAGCACCTGTATGCATGCTCACCTTGGAGATGTCATAAGCATAAAGGCACATGTATATAGCTGGATATTTACCTGAGTTCAGAAACTTCCTTCTTTGCAAACACAGAAATCTCCTCTGTGACCCAGACTGCAATGTGCTCTGCCTGTGCGCTAGAAGACAAACCTGTGATCCAGACTGCACAGCATGTTAAGTCAGTAGCCATGCCAGTAGCATGGACCGTCCTCATCCTTCCTGTGTTCTGAAGAAGAAAATCCTTTGATGTCAAAGTTAGATTCATTACTATTGTTGATTTGCATTTATCTGCACTAATGCACTCCAATCTATTTGGAAATAGAACTCTAATCTTAATATATATCTTTTCACAACTAATTTCTTACTTTAAATTACAGCAAGACAGAAAATCCTTTACTTTTTCAATGAAGAGTTAACCAAGTAATAAATCAACAAGTTACAAGGTATTTAAATTATTAGTTATGTTTTAGTTAAGAGAAATGTATAGTATTTCCTGCACTTTAAAAAATGAGAGTAAACAAACTCTCTTGTTCTAGTTCCTGGCCTATAGTAAGCAGTTAAATATTTGTTAAGTAAAGGAATGCTATTCAATGCATTCAGTAAGCAATAAAATATAAATTTTGGTCCTTTATTAAGGAATTATGCCAACTGTAAAATAACATAATATTCCATTCTAATTCTAGCATTCTAGAATTTTAAGTGATAGACCGAGACAATCACATCAGAGTAAAGAAAGGCAGCGAACGCTGCTGAACTTACATATGCTATGAGCCATACAAAGAGAATGACCAAAAAGACAGTAGGACAAAGAATAATGAGAGGTGTGCTCAAAGGAAGCTATGCAGCCAGACATAAGACATACTGAGAGGTTGATACACACACACACACACACACACACACACACACACACACACGCATATATACACACACACACTCTCCTTATGCATAGCAACATTTAGAGGCACACAAAGACACTTACTGAAAGGGCAGAGGAAGACTGAGAACTCTGATTATGGTGGAAAGTGAGGGGCATGGGAAACAGCCCCAGTTAGTGTGTTTATAGGATAATAAAGACTGCAAATGCCCTCTAGTATTTTCATGGCAGAAGGTATGAATGGCAGTGCCAGCTCTGGGTGCTTGCCTTCTGGTGAGATGACATTAAGCTGAGGTGCATGTGTGGCCTGTAGGCTGAAGATTTCACACCTGCTATAAAGGCAGTCTGCGTTAAGTCGAATTCTTAATAGAACCTGGGTAATGATAGTGTTGAAATCAATGTTTCACACAAATAAAAACTCATATTCATTTACCTATAAAACTGCTATAATGTTAAGGCACTGAGTATAAGCCCTAATAAATTCAAATGCTAGGGACATGATATCAATGTGTTGTCAGCAAAATGCATAGCTGAAAGAGAATGAATAATTTCATTATTTCAGGACCTCTGGAATCTAGAATAGCTAATCATTATATAGACCTACTATGTTTAAGTCTGTTTTAAAAACTTTGCATATATAAATTTATTTACTCCTCAAAACAGCCTATATATTACTTTTTCCATTGTGTAAGTAGGGAAAACCGAGACACGTAAATGTTGGAGCCTAGATTTAACCCAGTCTATGTGGTTTTAAAATCTTTGTTCTTAAGTACTTTGCAATGCTGCCCCTTAGAGATAAGCAACAAATGTAAAGGTTTAAAAAATGTTAGCATAAGATCTCCCATTAGAAAAATCCACAGCAAAACAAATTTTAAAATTCCCTTTGGATTTTCTCTAATAAAAAGGAAGAAAAGAGTACTTTAAAAATCTTTATCACCTACAGGTAGCCTTTTTAAAGACTTCTCTTTCACAAACAAGCCAGTATGAAGTTAGAAGAAACCTGGCAAGATCAATACATAATTTTTTGGTTTTTTGATTAAAAGGTTACATCTGGATAATTTCAGAGTTCAAATTTTTTTTTTTTTCATAAACCACATTGACTAGAACTGCTGGTACTGGCACATAGAGATATGTTTACTTCCAATGAACTTTAACTCCTGAAAAAGTTATTTCTAAAGAAGGAAAAAACTAGCACGCAGTATTTAAATTGATCATTTTACACATCAGTAATACAAATTTCTATGTACCATCAGCAGTTTTTGTTATTTTTACAAAAGGTAAAATTAAAACAAAAAATCTGAAAGGTTAAGCAGTTTAAATTGCATTTCATGTCCAATTCAAATGCTCAGTGGGGCTTGCACAGTAAAATCTTTATCGATAAAAGACTGGCTTGAATCAAACTTTTTTTTTGCTAACAGCCTGAGCCAAGTCACCCAGAGCCATTGGTCTCTGATGCTTCCAGAGAGTCATCTATCAGAGGCTTTCTCCATCTGTTAGGGCCAGTGCACAGTGCATTCCATTCTGTTGTCACCCTGGGACCTCTCCAGCCGGTCCTAGACCCATCCATACCTCATTGTTCTGCAGCCAGACAAATAGTGGCAATTAAATCATTCGGTAGGGATGATGTACTGTGCTTACGGTTAAGAAGGCCCTTCCACTTTTAAAAATCACTGTTTTTTGATACTTAGCATTTTCTCAAAATATTCCTCATACGAAAACTTTGTGTTTGCTTTCAGTTCAAAGTGACTCTGTAAGAGAAATATTTAAGAGATATATTTTGTTTTAAAGTAAAAATATACTTTGTGTATTACCCCTTACTTTTGAAAGATTCACTGCAGGCTGAGAGGGAGGAGGATAATTTACACTTCTTATTTAACAAATGTGTTAACTGCCTACTATGGTTAAGGCCTTTTGCCAGCCCCCACCTCTCTTTCTCAGAAAGGTAATTGCCTCCTAGGGCAGATAAGCAAACGCACAAATAAATGTTATATACTTGCCAAGAGCCAGCTCTCCCTCCCACTGCAAAGCTCCTGCTCATGGCCTGACACTGCAGTATGAAAGACGAGAATATCTTAGAACAACTGGACAACTCATCTTTGACTTT